>NW_023396558.1:0-64930 GCF_011125445.2 Fundulus heteroclitus | reverse complement strand
AACCCTTATTATTATCTTTAGCTGTCACTTTATACATTTCGTATTGAATAATACTGTATATTCTTCAGTGAAAGTATCAAGGTGTTGGTTGTCTGTGTCTGTAATGCTTTATCGGTTAGTTTTGCTGTTCTTTATATATCTCTATTTGCAGATGTGAAAGCAGACTCAGAGGATGTTATATTGCTCTCTCCCTTTCCTCTCCTCTTCCTCTTTCACCTTTCCTCCCTTTTAGTATTATGTCTCATCTTTCTCTTCTTTTTTCCCCTCTTTTACCTTCCCATTTCAGTGTCCACTGAACATGATGTAGTCCCAGCTTTGAATCTAATAGAGCTTCTTGCATATATAAATAAAGCAGATCACTATGGCGACAGCAGTAAGGCTCCACTTGTGAAAGTAAAATCTGTTGGGCTTTTTTTGGCATTAAGACAACAATTCTTAATGCCACATTGCCAGACAGGACACACACACACACAAAAAAAAAACTTTGCAAATGCTACACTTAATTTGTGTTTTCACAAATAATAAAAATGTTCCAGAAATTCAAAACTCTAATTAAAGAATACTTGTTCAGAATAGAATTAGCCACTCCTAATAGTTTTACTGTAGTACTCTAGTTTGGAAACTAGACACGATCCAATGCCAAGATGTCAAGATTAATTCAATTCAGCACCGATTGGAAGGTCTGAAGCAGAAGCTAATGTTAGCACCATTAGTTGCTAAGGTTCAGCCCGTCGCAGTATTCTCACATCTCGTCTTTCACTCTGTCACATGTTATTTTAATACTGAGTTAACATATAATCTAAGATTAATGGATGCTTCTACAACACTCCTATAACTATATTATACAGTTCCCCCCCTAGTCTTTCTCTTCTTTTTAAAAAATAATTAGAAAAGTATACCATGCATAAATATTAAGCCATTTCTACTTATAGACCCCTAAAGTGAAATCATTAAAAATGTACCTAGAGAGAGAGTTGTTTCTACAGCAAGTCATTAATACTTGCAAACAGGATTGGCAGAGTTTTTACATCCTAACTCAACCAGGATTCGAACCCATACCCCTCAGATTAAAGTCATAGACTGAATACCCCAACTACATCACAGAGGTATTAAGAATGTACCAAAAGAAGTCACCTTAAATAATACATGGAATCTAGTTGCTTCGATTTCAGCATAAATACAGAAGTTATCGGAAGTCGAAAGACCTGAGTGGTTTAGTTAGAGATTATTATCTTAAAAAAATAGGAACTATGTCTCCAATTTCACTCCTCACTCCATTCACTCCTCTAGTCTTTGTGAAAGTGGAGCAGGAGTGTTGAATCGTTGGAAGAATGCCACATAAAGCCGTATTTAGGGGACCCAGCAAATACATAGAAAATAGGCTGTGATCAGATTAGACCAAACTTGCACTGTTTTGACCTAAATGAAAAATACTTTGAACATCACATGCCTATTGTGAAACATGCCGGTGACAGCACCATGGCCCGGTGATGCTGTTGATTGACTAGGCGGGAACATGGAGCTAAATGCGGGAGAATTCTGGAGGAAAACCTGTTTGTGGTACAAAAAGAGATGACAGGTTCACCTTCATAAAGCCAGAGCTACGATGGATTGTTTCACATCAGGTCCGGTCAAGGTTTCAAGCTAAACCCAATGGGGAATATGTGGGAGATTTAAACACTGCTGTCCAGAGATGGTTTAGAAGTGCATGTCCGCTCAGATCCTCAGTTATCCGGGTCATGGTGACCACAAACAGTCCTAAATCGGCAGCAACTGGACTTTCTTTTTTTTTTTTTCTAAACGTGCAAATCTGGTGGTATGGTGTCCTACTACAAAGGACCAGCATCATGTTCCTTCCACCACGCATTCATACGCTTCTGTGTTGGTCTACCGGCTAAACCTCCAGTAATATCATTGGCACGTGTGGCTGTAACATGACAAAGTGTGAAAATCAAACATGGATATAGATGCAAAGCAGCGTATGACCTTTTCCCGTGTTGTTCCACAGATTTTGGTTATTCCTAGACCCCGCCATCCAGTCTACACAGCCTCTGAGCTACCATCATCGTGAACTACAACATGTCCAAATGGAACTACAGTCAAATGCGGGGCTGATCCAGAAAACACAAAGAACCCTCCACCACGTCTAGCAGTTTACAGACATTACACCGGGCAAACGTGAGGATCTCAAACGCAGTCATCCAGGAGACATATGGTGAATGGGGGTTCGTTTCTCCAAAAGCAGCCCGGGGACTGATTGCCGACACAACGGGAGTGTGTTTTCCAGTTATCGTCACGGAGCGGGGAAGGCAGGCCCGAGCCACAGCGCGCAGGCGGCAAGGTGCACTTCATCCGTGCACATGCCTCGGCGATGGCCGACGGAAACAACATTTCCCAGAGTCCACGCGTCCCCTCTGCAAAAAGGGCTGCACAAAGGCGTGTGGCCAGCGCGTGCCGGGCCGCTGTCACGCGTGATAATCTCACGAATATGGCTCATATTTAGGTCAATCACAAAGTAACAGCGTTTTCGCTGCAGCCACAACCCCCTCATCACTCCGTCCCCCGACCCCCCCCCCCCTTCCTCTCTCACACACACATAAACACACACGCACGCACGCACACACACCTCGGCCTCGGGTGGATTAACGCACGGCCAGCTGAGATGCAAAAAGGTGAGGGGGTGGGAGAGGTGAGAGTGAGGGGGGGTCTCATATCTTTCAAGGCATCATGAAAAAAAAATAAGCATAATTCGCATCATACTCCGGAGTAAAGTGACGTAAACTACAACAGTGAAAACATCTGGCGCACAATTCAAGTCGAGATTCAACATCCGGCCATATTCCCCACAGGCTGTCATATTCTAGCAAAAATTTCCTGACAAGCGTTCGCAGAGACGGGAGGTGTGAGACGCGAGCGAAGAGAGGAAGCTGAAGATGACATTGCGCCTGCTTACTGTAAGATAAAATCCCCCGGGGGATGGAGAGCCTCCCTTCTTCCTTCTCGACTCTCCTCCTTTCCGACGCGAAGAATCCCCCTCCGAAATTCAGACCATGCAAAACAGGTAGTCAGTCATTCCAGCCCTGCCAAGGGTTTCCTCCGGCTCGGTGGCGTGAGCGAAGCAGAGGCAGCATCAGAAAGAGAGGGAGAGTGGAAAAAGAACCAGCTGTGGGGAGGAAAGGAGGAGGGAAGGTAGGAGCGGTCGGGCCGGAGCACTGCGCACAGGAGAGGAGGCAAGGAGAGCGGCAGAGGTGCTCTCTCTCTCTCTCTCTCTCTCTCTCTCTCTCTCTCTCTCTCTCTCTCTCTCTCTCTCTCTCTCTCTCTCTCTCTCTCTCTCTCTCTCTCTCTCTCTCTCTCTCTCTCTCTCTCTGATTTACAATAAAACATCCCCCCATCCCTGCCAGACAGACGACAGACGGCCTGGGTACCAGTGTC
Source organism: Fundulus heteroclitus (assembly GCF_011125445.2). NCBI lineage: Eukaryota > Metazoa > Chordata > Actinopteri > Cyprinodontiformes > Fundulidae > Fundulus > Fundulus heteroclitus. Next base: position 61,498 of record NW_023396558.1, on the reverse strand, counting down.
AGCAGCGCCACCTGCCGGTGATGAAAGGGAGTGCAGCGTGGAGGGAAATGTGTGCCAGAAACAGCTGGAAAGCAGGAGTGTTTTGTGATAGGACAGGAGCCTCACCTCAGAATTTTACTGAACTTTAAAATAACTAACTAACTAAATAATAATAATAATAATAATAATAATAATAATAATAATAATAATAATAATAATAATAATAATAATAAAAGAAAAAAATAATTTAACTGAACTATAAATAAATAATCAATATAAGTCCATTTGTCTCATTTACAGTTCTGGTCAGAGGTTTAGTTGCTGGGATCACAGAAGTACTCCCTTGCAGGGGGAACAAAAAATAAAACGGAACTATTTTTGTCGTTTAACCAGTTTAGAGGTTGAATTCAATTAAAATGATAAAACAATTGTGAAAAAGGGGGAATGTTAAAAGAAAAATATCAAAATGTCATGGAAAAAGTCAAAAAGTGTTGACAAAGGAATCCAAACACTTTCCTACCTCTCTTATGAGCTGAATCATCTAAAGACCAACTGGATTTTATAGTACAGTAGCTATATTTATTTAATGGCTTTAAAACATTACCGTGAGTGCACTTGCTGTTTTTTCTAATGTAAAGGCGTTTATCAACCGCCAATGTCTATTTTTGACTGTGCAATAACAGTTTAAAGGGCAAAAGAAATGCATGCCAAATCCAAGCCAATAAGAGGGTTATAAAAGGGGGAAAATGTTGAAAAATAAGTAGAAATGTCAGGAAAAAAAACTTAAATACTTATTTGATAAAAAAAGTGTAGAATACTGAGCATTAAGTAAATAAATAAATACAAATATTGGAAAGAAAGGCGATGTAATGCATGTAACTCATGTCTTGATACCACTTCCTGCCACAGTCCAGGTAATGGCGCTTAGGTATGAGTGTGAGGGCCCAGTGATGGAGCAGTGACTCGTCTGGGCTGGACCTCGCTAAATATGTAAACAACTAAATATGTTTATATAAGATAAGATAAGCTAAGATAAGATAAGCTAAGATAAGATAAGATAAGATAAGATAAGATAAGATAAGATAAGATAAGATAAGATAAGATAAGATAAGATAAGATAAGATAGGATAAGATAAGATAGGATAGAAATCCCTTTATTTCCCCACAATGGGAAAATTCAGGTATGACAGTGGCAAAGAGAGACAGTGTTACAGATTAAATCAGAACTGAAAAAGAAGCTAATCTAAACTAAAGTCAGTTCTAAAGCAACAAAGAATCAACTTTTCAGAAAGGTCAAAATAAAAATATGTATTGCAAAGTATGTATTGCAAAATTATTCATAATATGCCATGTTCGGGTAAAAAATGTAATACTCAAGCTAAACTGGGAAAAAGCGGCAGCTGATTTACACAACAAAGTGAGAAAAATATGCAATATGAATGATTGTACAGCAACAACCAGAGTAGCTAAAATGTGTGCAAAATGGACATCAGCATCTGAGAGAGACTGTTGTGAGCAGCAGAGATTATAAAGTCTAACAGCAGCTGGGAGGATTGACCCGCAGAAACATACCTTAGAGCATCTAGGATGCAGCAGTCTGTCATTAAAAGAGCTCTCCAGCTCTGCAAAAAAAATCCATGCATGTGGTGGGAGTCATCCTCCCATTGCTTTTGTCTACCACCACCTGCCCTGGGTCCAGAGGGCATCCCAGGACAGAGCTGGCCCTGCTAATGAGTTTATCCATCTGCTTCCTCTCAGCTACAGAAGAGCTGCTGCTCCATCAAACCACACCATATGATGGCTGATACCACCACAGAGTAAAAAAAAAAAAGTCTCCTGAATGGTCCCTGCACTCAAAAAGACCTCAGCCTCCTCAGCAGGGATAGTCTGCAATGATCCTTCTTGTAAAGAGCATCATTGTTGTGACTCCAGTCTAGTTTATTGTTTATCAGATGAACACCCAGGTACTTATAAAAGTCCACTATCTCAACATCAGTTCCCTGGATGATAACCGGTGTCAATGAGGTGGGATTGCAACCTGTGAATGTCCACCACCAGCTCCTTTGTTTTCCCTGCATTTAACCTGAGATGGTTCTGCTGCTCTACAAAGTTCTGCATCCACTGGCTGTACCTTGTCGTCCTCATCCAACACAATTGTACCTCTTACTGAGGCCATAAAGGGACACTGGAGGGGGGGGGGGGGAATCCCTCTTGCCACAAGTTAGGAATGTGCATGTCAAGATGGACAGAGCTAACTAAAGGTCCATTCTGGAAGAAAGCCTGGTAGAGATGTGAGAGACTTGAGTGGGGTAGAGATTCACATTCCAGCCGGACTTTTAAACAGACACAGTGGACAATAATAAACTACTTTTTTGGTAAATAGCTCAAAATTCTAATAAAAATGCATCAAAGTTTGCTGTTTTAACATGTTAATGGTGGAAAAGTTTAAATGGTGTGAATAAAGTTGCAATGCCCTTCTTTATCCATGTTCGTCCCACAGATTGCATCTCAACAGTTTGGATTCTGCATGGAGAGACCCTTGACGTATCAGTGAGAACGTTCACATTTCTTGGTTATTTGTGGTGATTTTGGGGTTCTCTAAAGCAAACAAAGATAAAAAAAAGCACATAATACTCCTAACTGGTCTCACCTTAACATATCTCACACTAACCTCATTCTGCATCCAGAATGGAGAAGGACTCTAGTTCCTGTGTTGAAGCAGCTGGAAACAACATAATAGATGCAGACACACAAGCCAAATCAGGGCAAAGCCTTTACCACAGGGGTGGATGGAGCACAAAAGGAGGCAGCGAAAACTTTGTCATCTGGCTGAACTGAGTAAATCAGAGGATACACAGATCCTCTTCATCGCGTCCAAATCTGACTCTTTCTATATCCGTTCCTGTCTCTTTCTGTCGGTCTCCTCTCTCTATTCCCCTTTGTCAATGTTCTCATTGTTCAGTCAGCTGAAAGCTATTTTCAAATGCCACAGCTAACTGCATCAATGGCAAACTAAATCTTGAACGCGCCGTGCTCATATGCACAGTTTTGCTTCATTAAACAAGAAATGACTGTGAAAGTTCTGATTAAGCACACATATCTTCCGAAATGTCACGTTGTAGTGCCTCAGAAAGGAGCGGAGCGGTTCTAAAATGAACCTAGCTATAAAAGCCCACCAAATATATAAGGATATATTAATGCTGCAAAAATGCCCATAATATCTGAAGGTGTATTCCCTCACGTGTTCGTTGTTTCACCCTCTCTTGCACTCTTTCTTTGCGATGCTTCTATCCCTGCCGCTTTAATGACCTGACATTTCAGTGGGTAACATTAAAGTTTCATCTGACCTCATCTTAAAAAAAAAAAAAAAAAAAAGTTCCCTTAAGCAAGTAACTTGTCTGCTCCAGTGAAGCTGTTTATTGTCCATCAGGAAGGCATCATGACCGTGCAAAGAAGCTGCCTGGAGCTTTCATGCAGCCCACACTTAAGCAGAACTCTGCGGATTCACAGTTGGAATCAGATATTTACATACATTGTGTAAAAATACACACAACCCTATTATTCAACCCTATTATTTTCCCTCAGAAGTTAGAACCGCCTGAACCTTTCCTGTTTTAGGCCAGTTATGATTATCCATATTGTTTGGCGTTGCTAAATGAGAGGGAGGGTTGGTAGATTTTTAGAGAGCTAACTCAGAAGACTACTATGCCTTTAAACCATTTGGGAAAGCCCAGATAATGATGTAATGGACCTTCTAAGACTCTAATAGGTTAATTTACAATATTGAGTTTCGCTGGAGGCACATCTGTGGAAGTATTTTAAGGCAAGACCTTTAACCACACTGCTTCAAAGAGTGGCATCATGGGAAATCAAACCAGATCAGCCAAGACACCCGGAAGATAATTGTGGCTGGTTCATCTTGGGATACAATTTCCAGATGCCTGTAGGTTCCACCTTCATCTGTTCCAGCAGTTATATGCAAATATGAACACCATGTTCATGCATCATACCATTCATAAAGGAGATGGATTCTTTGTCCTAGAGATTTTTTATTTATTTTTTTCAAAATTAACAATTTAGACCCAGAATAATTACAGAAAACATTGTGAAGATGCTGGCTGAGGCTAGTATGAGAATTGCATTATTAGAAGGGCCCTCTGCTAATATGGACTGAAAGGCCACTCAGAGAGGAAGAAGCCATCACTCCAAAAAGCCTAATTACAGTTTGGTAATACACTCAGGAACAAAGACAGTCATTTGTGGAGACATACCCTGCAGTGTACTGTAACTATAATTCAAAACTGTGTGTATTGTTACGTTTGAAGGAAAGAAAATGGGGGAAGCTCACAAACAAAGTCAAAATGTTTATCTCCTCCACTTTGTTTTTCCTGCAGATTTAGTGGTATTGTCAGGTGTTGGTTTGTAGTTTGTGGACCAGAGTGCTGGCAAGAACTCTGAACTTGCATGTTAAGTGAAAGTGATTTAATGAAATAATAAAATAACCAGGCTTACAGGCAGGCGAAAACAGGATATAGGAACATAACACGGACAGACCAGAACTAGAGTAGCATGAAAGATGACCTGACCTGAGTGCGACTTAACTGGCTGACTAAACACGGGAGGAGACGAAGGCACAGCAGGTGGAGCAATTAACACAGGTGAGAAGAGTAATTAGGCTGAGGGAAGAGGGCAATGATCTGACATAGACAAGAGGGGAGCAGGATCTAACAAGAAAACATGATGAATGACCAGATATGAAATAATAATCAACTTATCTAAAATGAGGCAGGTAGGAAAGTAGAAATGAAACGGAAACACAAAACTAACTAATGACAGAAACAACAATCCACCGATAATAAACAATACTAAAAGGTGCAGCCCTAAACACAACTGCACAATCCCCAGGAACCGAAAAATAACCAGGGACCTCAGGATCCTGGCAGGTATTGAAGACAGCAGATCAGATATCCATATTATGATCTTTACATAAATCTGGTCATATCGATTGTTCTTTAGATCTTTACTAATGTAACTTGCCTTCCTTATGTGTTGAATTTACTTCCTCTTTTGTTGTTGTTTTATATCTCTTTGGTCTCTTCTTGCTGTTAGTTGCTGTCTTGTCTGGTTATGCTCTATTCAGTCTTTGCTCCCATCTGTTTTCCTGCTGGGCCATTTCGTTCCTTAATTTTCCCTCAGTTTTCTCTTCCTCTCCCTACATTCCTCAATTTTGTTTCAGTACCATCAGCATCCCTTTTTGTGACCCACCTTCCTTTATTTAAGATCCTCTGTTTTAGTTAGGTCTTGTTAGTTGTCCTGTGGATGTGATGTTGCTCATCCCAGTGCATGAAATCATTGGACAAAGGTATCAGTCAGGAGAAGAAGTTCACGACCCCATCTGATTGAAAATCTATCAGAAGGGCTCTGCTTCAAATTTAAATAAACTTTGCATGCTACAGTGTACTATTATTGCCAGTTTAATATGTGATATACTAAAAGACTCATACCAAAAATTATTTTAACTGATTATTATCACTTTTCCCCAATAACATGTATGCCTGTTTTCCTGTTGAACATCTCGCAAATCTGGCATCTTCAAAAGACAGGTAAATGCTTAAGCATAGGTTCTAATTAAACAGTATTAGTTCTTGTTTAATATAATTTACCTCTGGACGTGAACTGTTTCTTCTTGTAGTGTTTGTATGGCTGTGTGAAATGCTCTACAGAGCATTGCTATTTATTTATTTGTTTGTTTACTATCTATCCTTCTAGCTGCAAATTGACTGTTCTTTAAGGGAAATCATATTGTATTCAATAATCACAAAGGATAATCCTGCATTCAATATCATGACTATGACCTGAATCTTCTGTATCTAATCAGATTAGAGATGGGTATTGGGAAAATAAGGTAGCTCACCCAAAGTGTGTCGCCAACACACACCAAGTAGAAAGCAAGATGTATGCAAGTTTAAAGAGATCAAATTCCTTATAAATGTGTCCTTCTAAACCCTGTGTGCCGCTGCACTCTCACCTATGGAGCTCATTTGTGTTGGAACTGCAAGCCCTGGTTGGTTTCTCTGGGCCAGGGGAGCTTTTTGTGTGGTTTTGATTCATGGAAATGAAATACAAATGATCTCATGCTTTACTTAATGTCTGTTAAATATTAATAAAGGATTGCTGGTTAAAGTTGCAATGACAAGTTTCTGCATATGAGACACAATGCTTTTCATACAGAGCGACTGAGTGTTGACAGTAAGTTTACATAATCCCTACATTTTTTTTCATCCTACTTTGGGGTTTTAGGAGGATTTTCCATAATTAATTACCAAATTTATACGAGAACAGACTCTTTAATCCGCTGAAACTGCCATGCATACATTGTGTCGTTCACAGTAACAGACTGGCAGGATCAAAGAACTGGAGCTTTTATTTATTGTTGACAGCAGCACCATCCCGTGGCCAAGAGGGGTATTACGATTTCTCCATCATGGTTAAGCAATGCACCCACATTCTTATCCGATATAAAGCAATCAATATTAAATTTAACGAATCTAGATTATTTTATTTTGTAAATACTAAAATGAACACGGGTTTTGTCATTTTAACTCAGCATAAAGCACTAAATATAAATTGAAAATCTAAATCTGTTTTTTTTTTCCCCAAATAAACTAAGTGACGCTGAACGCACCGTGAGCCTCAGTGCTGCTCTCCGCTCTCTCGCCTCATCCTTTTGTGTGCTCTGTCCAATGGACGCGCAGATGCGGTTTGCTGCCCGCTAATTGGCTGCAAAGGAGGAAGATGCAACGTCCAGGGACAATAGATTGAGGACTTTTTAAGGCGTCCCACTGATGTGGTGAAGATCCTTTGACTGCTGTCGCTGCTTTAGCGTGTGCTCGGAATTATTGTCCCCCGGTGTCTGCTGATTGCTGCAGCTCCTCCTGCTTTGGCTGGGCTCTGCTTGTTTATCCGGATCGTTGGATGGGATGTCGGCCCGTCGCGCTCCGTTGCATGAAGTCATGTCCGAGAAGATGTAGCTCCGGGTTGTTGCTGTTGGTGGCTATGTCTGCAAAAGGTAGGACGCGTTTCAAACAAGGCCGTACGTGCTTTTTGGATAGCCTCATTCTAGATCTGGATGGTTTTTTGATTGGTGACTTCTCCCAAACATGGCCACTTCCGCCAGTGCAGTTCATTTGAATGGAAGCATCTCTCCTTGATAAGGGTTTATTGTATCAGATAACATTCATGTTTCCAATGTGCTCTATTTTTTCTGAATTTTGATGGCTTTGATGTGGATTTTATGCTGTACAGCAGGGTGACAACACAATTGTGAAGAGCAAAGAAAAGGATACACAGTACAGCAAAATTAAAATAAGAATAATCACAAATAAACTTATGACTCATGTCATGCATTTATTGATTCAATGCTTTCTAGAACCAGCTTTCCCTGCAATTACAGCTTCACCTCTTTTAACTTGGGGCACGTCTTTACCAGCTTTGAAGCTACAGATCGAACATTGTCTCTGCAAACAGCTATTTCCAATTCCTGCTGCACATTCTCAATTGGATTTAGGTCTGGGCTTTGACTTGGTCATCCTAATGAATTAGTATGTTTTAAACTAAAAACGTCCCCTTTTTTTGTCTGGATGTATGTTTAGGATCGTCATCCTGATGGAAGGGGAACCTGCACCTAAAGTCTCATGTTTTTTGCAGCCTCTGACAGGTTTACTTCCAGGATTACCCTGTGGGTAGCTCCATCCAATGTTCCATCAACTCGCACCAGTTTTCTTCTCCTTGCTTAAGAACAGAGCAGTATTCCCCACAGCATCATGCAGCCTTCACCGCGTTTTATAGAGGGGAACATGTGTTTTTAATTTTCCCAAAAAAGTTCAGTTTTGGTGCCATCTTACCAAGCCTGTATTCTTTCATGTTTGATATATCCCCCACATTGCTTGTTCTAGCAAATTGCAAACAGAACTTCTTATAACTTTCTTTTTTACAATGTTTTTTTTCTTCTCAACACTCTTCATTAATAGCCAGATTTATGGAGTGTACAACTACCAGCTACTGGTACTGCTTGACAGGTTGTCCTGCCAGAGCTATGGATCTCTGCAGCTCCTCCAAGGTTACCATGGGCTTCTTGGTGGCTTCTCTGATTAATGCTCTCCTTCCCCAGCCTGTCCGTTTAGTTTGCCATCCATCCATCCCTCCGTCCATGTTCTTTCGTATTTATGACAATCAGCTGTATTTTTACTGAGATTATGTTCCATAAAGATGGTCTCTCTTCTGACTTCTCACACTAATTGCTTGCATTGGACTTGATTCAGGGATATCTGAATGAATGCTACAATTTTCAGATTTCTATTGGTGTAAAATTTTGAAAAAGTTGGCATTTTACTTTCCCTTAACAAATGTTTGGTTGTATTGGTTCATCTGGGGTTCAAGGGGTACATCTGTAGCTTATAGAAACACGATTCATTTTTAGAGCTAAGTATTTTTTTTTTGTAAAACACAGCAAAGTTTTATAAGAAGTATAGATTTATGCAGTTTTGTCGTTCCGTCATCGTTTTCAGTTGCGCACCCTGCTATATTGGCACTGAAGATCCAGGTGACCTTCTTTGTGTTGCAGGTGTCGCTGTCTGAACGATGCTGGAGCGATGTCTGATGTTGAGACCACGTATGCAGACTTCATCGCCTCCGGCAGGACGGGTCGCAGGAACGCCCTTCACGACATCCTGCAGAGTCCCACCGACCCGCAGGGACGAGAGCTGTCCCTCACGCTGTCTCTGTCCCAGCTCCACATCAACACAGGAGGGGGCGGTAAAATGATCCGACACTGTCTCTGTTTAAACGCAGATTTCTGTGACTGATAATATGTCTCATGCATGAAAAGATGAACTTCCTTTCCAGTCAACTAAAAGGTTAGGATGGCCAATAAAAGGCATCTACGGAGGTTTTACTGCGGTAGAAGCCTCTCCTCACCTTTGGTTTCCAGCAGTGAAAAGTCATCTAGTAAAAACAGTCTGACTTGAATACTTTTGGGGGCTCGTCCAGGATGCACTGTTCGTTTTAGTCGTTTAGAGAAACTGTCTGCAGTCAAACAATAATATTAGAAATCAATATTAGAAAACAATTTTCCACGTTTAAACTTTTTCACATTTTGCCACATTACAGCTACAAACTTCTGTGTGTTTTATTAAAGGTTTTATGTGTCAGATCTTCAGAAAGTGGTGCATAATTATGAGTCGTAAGGAAAATTATACATTGTTTTAAAACTCTAACACAAAGCACTTTTGCATTCAGCCCTCTACACTCTGTTGCCACCAAGAAATCCAATGCTGTCGACCGCCTCCGGAAGCCATCTTCCTCTTGTTTTCTTCAGATTCCTCCTGTTTGTAATTTACTCTCAGAATCAATCGAGTGGTTCCCGGAGGTTTGTTAGAGAACATTAGTGGACAAAAAGCATCATGAATACCAAATAACAAAGCAGACAGGCCAAAGACAACATTGGGGATACGTTAAAAGAAGAGTTATGTTTTAAAACAACATCCTATCCTTTGAACATCTCCTGCAGCACTTTTAGGTCCATCCTATAAACATGCCTAATTGGAAGACATGGCACTCCACCTCAGCAGTTTACATTCTCACAGTAACTCTGGAGGAGCTGTATAGATTCACAGCTCAGGTAGGATAGTATGGGGACAAATATTATTGTAATATTTAATTATAAATGTGCACTCCACTAATCTGGCCTTTAATGAAGCCCATTTCCTGTTTGCCGTGAGCCATGTAGGGTATAAAGCTAACATTTAGAAAAAGCCTCTCTGGTCAGATGAGTGAAAGCTGAGTCTTTTGGCAGAAGACTACAAGAAGCAGCAAAACCGCACTTAACTGTGCGTCGTGCTGCTGACGTTTCTTCAGCATGCACAAGGAAGCTGGATGGAGCTAAATACAGATCCTGTTAGAAAACCTCAAGAGAACAAATACAGCCAGAACTACATTATCCTGATAATGTAGTTCTTGCTACAGATGATGAGAATCTGTAGCAAGACGTAAGAACTGCCGTCCATAAAGGCTCTTAATCGGCTACGGTGGTTCTACCAATTGATGCAGGAGGCTGAACACTAATTTTTTACTGTTCAGCCTCCACCACTGTTTTTAGATTAGTGGAAGAAAAAAACGCAGTGTATTTATTTTTCTTTCACCTAACATTTCTGTGCTACTTTGTGTTGGCCTAGCACATGAAATATCTTCAATAGTTTGTGGTTGTAACGGGATCAGACACTTTTGCATTCTCATACATGCTTTTTTGACTGTTTCTGGATCATTGCACTCAGTTTAAACATCTTTCAGAGCAAAAAATAATCATTGTATTAGTGCTGGATACAAAGGTCTACGCCACACACGACAGTGTCATTAACTGTTTACAAGTGCCGGAAGAATGTATCTCACTGTGTAGAAAAACAGCAGCTAGTTTGGAGTTTAGAGAGCTATAGCACTGTTGCTATTTTTCACTCTTTCTGCAGATGAGGAAGACGCCGAGGACAGTCACAGCTCCGCTACCTCGGCCCAGCGTGAGGCGGAGCAGAGGAACAGCTAAACCGCCGCCTTCTCCTTCTAGCAGACGGGGCGATGCCGGGCGGATTACGGCCTCCGTCACTGTGAATCCGTTAGTTCTGAAAGGCCCGGTGGCCGGAGGTTAGGAGCGTCGCCGCTGATACGCCTTCAGGCAGAGCGTCCACCCCTGCTGAGGTGATCGCTCAAAGCTGCAAAGTGGAACGACTGACGCTTTTTCAGTGCCGGGAGTACGCACGATAACGACCTGGCCGTTCTTTTTTTAAACTGATTTTGGTTTCAGTCTTTGCGGTCCGACACACAGGCTGAAGGACTTAAACTGAAAGAGGAAAATGGAGCCGGCGACCAATGTGCGTCCTGCAGTAGTTCAAGCAGTTTGTAGGACCACTGAGACGTGCCGGTATAATGGGTCACAGTGGGAGTAGCGGGATCGTAGAAGCAGCGGTGCTGCTAGAGGCTGTATAGCACCAGTTAATGGTTTGTGCTTCCCTTGAACTGACATTAAAGCAGAGGGATGCCGACTTAGCCGTACCCGAACTAAAACATTGAGCTCTGGAAGTCCTATTTATGCTGAATTGTTTCAATTTCATACTGTAGAGAACGACAAAAAAAAAAAAAAGATGTTCCAGGAGAGGTAGTATGCAGGTAATGTGAGTGTACTTTAAAATGTGTGTCCTTATTTTTTACACGTTTCTAACAATGCCGATATTATCACAGCCTTACACGAATAGTTTGTCAGGTTGCGTCTATTCGGTTTGTAGCTGAGAGCTTGAGAAGGAGAAAAGTCTTTCTCGTGGGACTGAACTCGGACGGATGAGAAAGATCAAGCTCATCTTGAGGGAGACCCCGGGGGCAGGCCGAGAACACACAGGACGGAATATAGCTCCTCTGCTCCCACAGCTCCTTGGAAATGGATGCATTTTATAAAAAAGGTTAAAATAAAAAGCATCTGGTTTTTCACTATGTAACATGTCGACGAGGCAAAAGCTATTCTGGTTGCCAAAATTAAACTTTGCGCTTTCCAGGATTAAGAAGGCCACTACAAACATTTGCAAACGCATGAGTCTTATTAAACAGAGGTGAGGTTTATTTCCTGGCTTTAAAATTATGTGTGCAAAAAAAACCAAACAAACATAAAAGTACTAATCTTTGACCTGTTAGGTGGTAATGGGAATTTAGTTATGCAACTATCTGCGGTTTTGGCATCCCACTTATAATAACTGTTGGCTTGGTTCAACTGAGTTCAGAAATCATTGATCATGTTGGTTTAGAAACCTAAAAAAAAAAAGAAGAAGAAAAGCATGTTGAAGATAGAAAATGCCACCGTAGGGTCTAGATTACAATTTCTTTAATTTGATAAGAGCCGTGGATTTGAGAGGCCGGTTTTGTTGAGTTTTTAAAATCGCCTTGTGGACTGTATTCTTAAAAACAACATGCCATTTTAAAGAAAACAAGAAGCCAACATGTCAGATCATAAATCACCCCGTTGGGATGACGTCTGCTCTATAATTTCAGGACCATACCCAACGAGTTGCCCCCTGCTGGTAGGAACGAAGAATGCACTTTCAGGCCCATCTGTACCACTGCCAAATTAAATATGTAGATATAAAAAAAATGCAACCACTGTGTAAACGTATGCATGTGTTCCACCTTCATCATGAGTCCTTTCAGCACCTTTTGGTAGGAGATCTCTGCAGATCTTCAAAATGGCTGGCAGCATACATGTAAAACTGTCCACAAACAGCAGCAGAATGAAAGGAACACTTCCTTATTTCTAAAAGATGATAAACCATAACGTGATGTGTTTTTTTTTTTCCCCGACCTTCGCACTTTATTTTCTGCGTGAGTAATCATATTTACAGTCTGACCTTTCCTGTTATAACTCTCACAGGTTTTGTCACATTTGGATTGGCCCACAGATTCTCTGAGAGTTGTTTCTTTTATTCCCTCCAGTTGAACGTGTCCACTTGTTTCCTGGTTCAAAGAGCAACAAGTGACATGTTTTATGGCTTTAGAGGACAAGTGCATTTTACGATGGCTCCAAGATAAGGCGGTGAATATCAGCTGGCTGCAGCTGCATTGGTGTCCCTCTTTTCTTCTTCTTCTTCCTCTCAGTGGTGAGATCAGTAAATGCACTGGCCCAAACTGACAAACTACTCCTAAATGTTAATATGCAAGTGTCAGAAGAGCTTCCAGGTACACGCGTCTGTTTGTGTGAATGTTTGGCCAACTTGCATTCCTGCTCATTTGTATAGAACTGATACACGCTCCTTTTTTTTTGTATAGATCTGCATATATGTGCTCTCTACCCTCCTTCACTCCCCATTGGAGCTTCAGCTCAGACTCATTTATCATGATAATAATGTAGGGAGATAATGTAACTCCTTCTTTTTTGTTGTTGTTGTTCCTTTTGTGAGACCTTTCAAATTCAGCTCTTCATAACTCAGCATGTAGAATATCTGCATGGTTTCTTCTTCTTTTTTTTTTTTTTTTGTCTGAGTCTCTATAAGTGTATTTCCTGTTTACTATGTCAAACTAAATTAAATAGATGATCAATAAAAAGAGGGTGGAAAAAAAAAAAGAAATGTTTCTTGTGTTGTTGCATTTCTGAAGCCTGACCAGCAGGTTGTACTGTTGCAGAATTGAGGGTACTTACAGGTACAGATCAAAAATGAGGGAATTGTATAAAAGGGCAATATTGTTTGCCAGTCGTTTTCAGAAAGCGAAAAAGTTGTTTTATAGAGATTCATTACAACATAGAGTAAAATATTTCAAGCTTTTATTCCTTGTAATTTTGATGATTACGGCTTAAAGATAACCCAAAATTCCTTCTCTTGGAAAATTAGAATATCACATGTTTTTAACACAAATGTCAGTCTTCTCAAAAGTCTGTTCATTTTTATGCTCTCAGAACTTAGTTGGGTCTCCACTTGGAATTACTGCATCTATGCCCGGTGGCATAAAGGCGGTCAGCCTGTGGTTCTGTGTAGGTGTAATGGCAGCCTGGGTTGCTTCGATAGCCGCCTTCAGGTCATTAGGCTTGTTGGGTCTGGCGTCTCTTATCTTCCTCTTAACCGCCCATAGATGTTCTATGCGGTTCAGGTCAGAGGAATTTGCTGGCCAATGAGGAACGGGAACACCGTGGCTATTGAACCATCTTTTGGTACCTTTGGCAATGTGGGCAGGAGCCAAGTCCTCCTGGAAAATAAAATCTGCATCTCTATACAGCTTATCTGCAGAAGGAAGCAGGAAGTGCTGTAGAAGTTTCAGAAAGCCCAGTGGACCAACACCAGCAGATGACATGGCACCCCAAACCATCACTGACATTGGAAACTTCACACTGGACCTCAACTAATATGGATTACATGCCTCTCCAATGTTCCCGCAGTCTCTGGGATCTTGATTTCCAAATTAAATGCAGAATTTGCTTTCATCTGAAAACAGGACTGTGGACCGCTGGCCAGTAGTCCAGTTCCTTTTCTCCTTGTCCCAAGTAAGATGCTTGTAGCCGATGTATTCGTCTGTGCGTGGTGGCTCTTGATGCACAGACTCCAGCCTCAGTCTACTCCTTGTGAATCTCCAAATTTTTTTATGGATTTCACTTGACAATCCTTCAGGCTGCAGTTCTCCATGATTGTTGAGCCTTCTGACCCAGAGTGAGAGACCGTTGAAAGGCTCAGGAAACCTTTGCAGGAGTTTTTAGCTGATTAGGGAGTGACATGATGTTCCAATAATTACCTTTTTTTTTACACAGTATTTTAACATTCTAACACTCTGAATATTTGGGTTTTCATTATCTGTAAGCCAAAATTACAAGAAGCAATTGCTTGGAATATATCACTCTATGTACTGACTCAATAAAACATGAGTTTTACTTTCTGAGAAGACTGGCATGAAGCACTGCACTATTATGCAATATTCAAATTTCCTGAGATGTACTTGTATAAAGTGTGGTGCAAAAGTTCTCATTATTACATTTTGCCATTTTTAACATTACTCTTTGATGTAATTTATCCAGGTTTTTATGTGATAGGCCAACACAAAGCGGTGCATAATGGTGAGGTGGAAGGAAAAAGATGAGCGGTTTTCCAAAGTTTCAGTTCAGACTGAGCGTGAAAAAGGCGTCCAACGCCTCCACTTGGACACTTGTGCACTTTGTGGTCTGACGCATGTCTAGAGAGTTTTTGACGCTCCGAGCAAAGTATGGGAGGAGCTATACTGTACCTCTTGAAATGCAGGGAAATAGTTACCTGACTCCGCCAGATAGATTTGCTCCGCATATCCATCTGGAAACCTTCCGTTGAAGTAATTTTGGGAAGGGGCGAAAATACTGGTTAGCTGATTGGCCTATGTTGGTGATAGACGGGCCAAATTAACCAATCAGACTCGTCCAGAGCGACGACGAAAACACAACCACAAGCCAAGCTACTCTTGCTGCTGCAGGTAAAGGCTCGTTAGCTCAGCAAAGAAATACTTTGTAATTCCGATAAAACTTGCTCGATAGCCACGCTAACGCTAGTTTCGTCAGCTGAAGCCGCCATGTTCTTTAGACTGAACTGTTGCGCTCCTCGTTGCGTCACACCTCAACCCGCCTCAAAGCCAACGCTGATTGGACGTTCGTTTGGTGAACGGCTCCAAATTTTCTTTAACAGAGGGTAGCCAGACTGATCTGCGAGTGAAACCTTGAAAGCTCGCGAGATCAGGATGGTCTCACGAGGCTAGGGAAATAGTTACCGTGGTAAAAGTTTTGATAAGTTACCCGAGATCCCGGCTTCCTCATTAATCGTCTTCCGAGCAAGGTCCTTTCTAGATAATAGGATGAGCACAAACAACGACTTTGAGTTTGTCCCCCATCGACTTCCTGGCTCCTCCTGGTCCTTCCGTCTCATCAGAAAAAACTCCACTATGCCACATAGTGGCGTTTGATTGGTTCACGCCCTGTGTCCAGCTGCTAAAGTTCCGATTTTCCAGATCTACCATCTGCCACTTTGGACACGCTAGATGTGTGTCAAACGGGCAAAACGCACAATGTTAGACCTCTCGATGCTCCTAGACACGCGTCCACCATTGACTTTGCATGTAAACTAGATGCCTCTCATGCACAAATCGTGTTCGGTTTGAACGGAGCATAAAAGTTGCAGGACAGGGACTCTAGATGATTGGAGTTGGAGATTGCTGACCTAGACATCGTAGCTCTGGCTTTATGTCTGGGATCGTTGTCCTGCTGGAGGGTTGATCTCTGCACCCAGCTCATCTTAAGCAGCCTGTAGCATATATTCCTCCATAACTAACATGGATTCCTATCCATTTCCCAGTCAACTGCAATTAGTGTTGCCAGATTAAGCTTGTTCATGCGCAACAGAGCTTATTTTGAAGACATTGGGCTGGGAAAAAAAAGGTTTGGGCAATTTGCTTAAATTTGGGCTTCTTAACACAACATTTGGTGGGGTTTTAGAAAGCCTTCATGGGAAAATTTCAAATAGAACAGTTGTCATCGTCAGGCAGAAAAGTTTAAACTTATCATTAGTTAATATAAATTTAAAACGTAGAGAATCAGTCAAACTTGACATCATCAATCGGTGACAGTCATTGGTCAGTCAATTTACACTGTGAAATGATATTGGTCAATGAAAATACAACATAGTTTGCATTCCTCAATTTAAGAAAAGGCATTTGATGTCCTATACGAAGGTATGCTCACTTTAGGTTTTTATTGCAATATGTGGCTGACTTAATTGTTGTTGCTGATTCGGTTTAGCTGATCAACTTGAAAATGTTTCATGGCTGTGTGTGAAAGACAAACATAAGATTAATCTACAGTCTGTGTGTGTGTGTGAGAGAGAGAGAGAGAGAGAGCGAGAGAGAGAGAGAGAGAGAGAGAGAGAGAGAGAGAGAGAGAGAGAGAGAGAGGTGAGTTAGTTGAGATAAGTTCATCTGGCCCAGCCTCTTTAAGGCACGCGGCCACATCTGAGCTGGTCAGTGTGCCATAATCTTTCCATCTGACCTCACTCAGCTGTAAACTTTTCCCCAACTCTTTCCCAGAGCTGTCTGCTGGGATCCTCAGTCTTCATGATGCTGTTTGTTCACTAATGTTTTCTAATAAAAAAACTTCTAAATTCTTCACAGAATAGCTGGATTTATACTGAAATTGCACACTGCACTTTAGTAATTAGGAGGTTTCAGATGAGTAATGAGTTGGACTACTTTTTATTTAGGGATGGCAGAGTAAAGGGGGTAGAATATTACAGTTGTTTGAAGTTTATTTATAAAAAAAAAGAAGAAGGTAAAAACGTATCATATTTGTTTTGCCACAACTTGCTATGTTTTGTATTGTTCTAATACATAAACCCTGAACACGATGCATTCAAGCTTTTATTAAATTTGTACTGGGACAAATTGCGGAAAAGTTTAAAGGGGGTGAACACTTTTTCAGGAATGAAAGATAAATAGCACAAGGTTTAAAAATGTGCCATTTAACCTACCAACAAAATCTGTCACTGTGGTTCCTACAAAAAATGCAGCTTCAGCCTGAAAAATGTGCCGTTGCGCCTGTGTGTTTGCCAGAAAATGTCTGTGTGTGTGTGTGTGTCCGTTGCTGATTATGCAAATAATCATTAGACAATCGTACCAGGAAGTTTGGGCAAGATAGAAAAATCCCCGAGCAGCTTGTCTAAGTTCCTCATTCTGCTGCAGCAGTCCAAGGCTACCATATGACCCGCGTGTCAAGCCCTGTGTGTGTGTCAGCGCTCTGATGAATAGCACAGAGGGCATTTCTGAAGACTAGAGGGAAAGAAAAGAAACTTCTTTAAACTAGATCAACACTTTTTTGCCAGGGATACAGAGGTAAGATCTGCTGCATGTCCAGTGTGTCTGAAATCTGTTTGTAGAATTTAAATTGGTCAAAAAAAAGTGGTTCATTTGTAGATTAAAAAAATTGATGGGCTTGCTCACTTTTTTGAGTTAAAATGTCAGGTTGTTAAATATAACCCTTTTCAAAGAAGCTCAGCGGTGCCTACACGTGGTTGTCCTGTCCCCTTTATTTAGTTTGTCTGCCTCTCTCATGGTCCGCTCGGTCTGTTGCTAAAGGGGGTTTGTGCGTTGGTCACGGTGTGACACACGGGGGGGATGAGAGGGCTCCAGATCGAGACCCCCCGGTTTCCGGCTGTTTACCGCCTGTCGTGTTAAAAATACAGCAGGGGCACTGAACCGACAGCATGAAACCAGCCAGCAGAAACCACACCGATCCTGCTGCTGCGCGTCACCTTTCCATTTCACACAGACAATATTGCCATTTTCTGTGTTTTCTTCTTTGGTCTGCTGTCTGCAGTTTCTGTTTAATCGGTCTGGCCCTTCTTTGTTTGAACGGTTTTTCTTCCTTTCGCTTGTTTAAATATTGTGAATAGCTGTGCAAACCTCCATGTGGATATTTTAATGATATCAGTGGATAAACTTTAGCTTTAGGAACAAGGATCTTTCTGAAGCAGAAAAAGAAGTATCTGAACTTGTTCAAACATTTGTTGATTTGAAGGAAAGATCTGGAAATGTTGTGCACACCTTGGTCTGGTCAAAAATTTACCAGATCCAGTGTTTAAGTTTATTGCTACCCTATAAAACCCAACAGTGCAACTCAACTTCCTTCATCAAAAACTTTATTTTTTTTTTTCATTTAAATCACAAACAATAGAAATTTGGAAGATTAAAGCAGTTTTTTTTATGTAGACTTGTATTTTTGCAGGTTTTTCATTTTAAACAAATAACAACAAGTTTGCCTTTTTTGCCTCACTGTACAGCTTGGAGCTTACTTCAATGCCATCAGAGGTTTGCAGAGGTTTCAGAATCAGAATCAGATTCTGATTCTGTTTGGTTCAGTTTGGTGATAGAAAACAACTGAACGTGCTCAATCCTAATCAATGTTTGGTATGTTTCTTTTAAAATTACTTTCATTTACTATTTCAACAGCACCCAAAACTGAATGCTTAAAATAATAAAGAGGGAACAGAGAAAAGCTTTATGAACTAATTTCCTAGTATTAAAAAATATTTTCTGACTGTTTAGAACAATAATAACGACACTGATATATAAAACAATGTACCAGGTCTTCTGTTATGTTAGCCTTTCATTCCCAGTTTACACATAAAAAAGGTGTTTGTTGCCAAATCCTTGTTCCAAGCAACCTTTTACATTCCAAAAGTACGTATCTCAGAATTCTTGTAGTTTCTTTTTCTCTTGATATGCTGTTCCAAGATTGCCAGTGCTTCCTATCATGCCGCCCATTTTAAAATATTGTAGAGGTTCATCACAGAGAACGCAGACAACTACATTTAAATGTCTGTAAACTCAGTTACGAAGTTCAGTTAGAGCAGAAAAATGGACTAATGTGGAGCAATTAAGAGGGTGCAATGGTTTTAATTGCAATGATTGGTAAGGCAGGGAAGACACGTGTATTTGCATGGTACTGTAGACAAAGAAGGCAACTATTAGTGCTTTGCAGGAGAATTGAGGAACAGATTTAAAGTAAATTGCGATTAACATAAGAGTTAAAGTAACATAACTATAGTAACGTTCAAGCTTCAGCTTGACTACATTTTCTTTTTACCTAGGATGGAATTGCAATGTATTGACTCTGTATGATTGGATTTCTGTACGATGTGTTCGTGTAGTGTCCAAACATTTGTTGTGACTTGGCGCTATACAAATAAACTAAATTGAATTGTTTGAATAGTTACATTAATATCTGACAAACTTATTGATGACATTGATAAATGGACTGAATTTATATAGCGCTTTTCCAGTCACACTGACCACTCAAAGCGCTTTACACTATAGCCACATTCATCCAATCACACTCACTAATCTGCACACATTCTTACACCAATATGCAGATCAGTTGGCAGGTTGCCCAAGGGCACATCAACATGTGACATGGGGATGCTAGAATCGAACCAACAACCTTCTGATTGCAAGAAGACTACCTATTGAGCCACAGTCACCCCAACACAACAGCCAGATACCCTGGTACTTATGGTGTGCAAAACTGTAATGCTCATGTAGTGCCCTATCATATCGATATCGGATGATAAGTGGCCCAAAAACGGAGCCTTGAAGTACCCCACATGCAATCTTTGTCTTGTGAGTTTATGGTTGCCAAATGTCAAGCACACTACAAGACAATCCAAACCACTTTGTCAGTCCGTATGTTATGATCAGCTCTGTCAAAAAAAGTAACTGAGATCTAGTAACACCAAGACAGAAGTTTTAGATACATCGTCATAAAAAAGTGTAAATGTCATTGAAGCAATTACCAATGTAGAGTTGTGATGCGGTTGAAAACATGACTCTAAAGAAAGGTAATAATATATATATGAAAAGGACTAAATTAGTTATTGCTGTTTAATTATATTACTCTTAGGAGAATATACTATTTTCTTTCCAGTTAACTCCATTTTCTTTGTAACTATTATTATTATTATTATTATTATTATTATTATTATTATTATTATTATTATTATTATTATTTTTTATTATAATTGTTATCATCATCATTTCCAGCTTAACTGACCCTTACATGATGGAACATGCAATAATGCTGAATTGTTCCAGACTTACTGCTGTTATCGTGCTGCTTGGCCAGAGCACATGATAAAGCTTTTATTGCAGAGTCAAAGAACGAAAGAAAACATGTACAGCAAGCTTGCATTTGCATTAGCAGAAGGAGAGCAACAAGTGCAGGTAGTCATCTTAATTCTATATTATTGTAAATTAATTAATTGTGAATTTACACTATTCCACACAGGGTAAAAATTATACATACAGGCGCAAAGATATATATATATATATATATATATATATATATATATATATATATATATATATATATATATATATATATATATACAGCCCATGTAATATTTGTAGAAATCTCTTCAGATGTTGCTGAGAAGCTGCATGCTGTTTTTGTTTTTGTGAACAAGCTTCAACTTTGACTTTCGCTCGCTAATTTAGCTCATCGTCACGGCCAAGGTGATGGAGTTCATATACACTGGTTGGTTTTCTGCCAAACACCCAACTTTAAGTATATTTCATACATTTTTAACAAGTCTAAAGAGAGGCCCTTTCAGAAACCTAAGGATGCCCACCCATTTCATTGTTCTGGACAATGAATTTGATGGTAGTCCTCTGTTTGCAACATTTCTCCCACTCTACTGAATGCACCAGTACCACCGGCTGTGAAGCGGACCCTCTCAGCATGATGTTGCCCTCATCATGCTTGACATGTGGCCCAGTGTTTTGACTCATCTAAACCAATAACTTTCCTCTTAAAGGTTTTTTGGCTTGCGGGCAGCAGCAAGTTTCAGTGAAGCTCGCGGACGTCCATTTTAGGTCACTTCTGTCTCAGTGGTCCTTCTCAGGCATTCCTCTCAGGCCATATTGATTTAAAACGTAAATTCAGTTCAATTCAATTTTATTTATATAGCCCCTTCTGATGAATCATGCCATCTTAAGGCACTTTCCAAAGTCAAATTTAAACAGATTATACAGACTGGATCAGATTATACAGATTGGTCAAACGAAATTTCCTATCTAAGGAAACCCAGTAGATTGCATCAAGCAGCATTCACTCCTGAAGAAGCGTAGAGCCACAGGGAGAGTCGTCTGCATTGTCCATTGCTTTGCAGCAATCCCTCATACTGAGCAAGCATGAAGCGACAGTGGAAAAAAAAACTCCCCTTTAACGGGAAGGAAAAACCTCCAGCAGAACCAGGCTCAGTATGAACGGTCATCTGCCTCGACCGACTGGGGGTTACAGAAGACAGAGCAGAGACACAACAAGAGAGACAAACAAGCACAAGTTTGTGCTCTCAGATTGGGACTCTGGTGCCTCTTCCATTCAACGACAGGTTGGTTGTTTTTGGGTTCTTCCTCTATAACAACCTGAGCATTTTCCTTTCATCTGAGGGTCACAGTTCGGGTCTAACGCTTGGCACTGAGACAAAACTGGGTGCTCCTACAGAGATGTGGCTTTAGAGAGGAAAAAGCCTGCCAAGGTTAAGATTCTGGAGTGTCACGGACGCTGAAACAATTGGAAATTAGATAGACAATGCTCAAAATTTGTTGCCAAGTAACCAACCAACTCAAACAAGTTGTACTGTTTGTGACAGGAAGACGGTCAGTCTGATGCCAGGACTTTCTGGACAGCTGCAAAAGGCATGTTGTTTCTATTGAACTCGCCAAGGGACATTTAGATTAGTTGGATTGTTGGTCCAATCTGAAAAAGGAACCTTACAAACAAATAATTTGAAGCCCAAAGTTGATAGGAAATTTTTGCCGGTGAGAAGCGTATGTAAAATTCTGAACAGAGCTTCATTGATGATTCCTCTTTGCCGTTTATGTGTTTCCTCTTTTTATTTTCCCAACTGTCCTCCTGGACTCTAAAGAGTGTTCATTAACATCTTTTGTTTTAATCTTTATCATTTTTTATGACTTATGCTTTTGCAACCCATCATATTTTCCCTCCAAAAGTATATATTTTTTTGTCCTACAATTTCTGCATTAATATCACCGACAGTAGAAGCTTTTCCTGGGTTTAACATCTACTCCATCAATGGTATGCTTAGCTCATTTCTTTATAGCCAGTGCATGTTTCCTGGTGTAAAAAATCCTCTCTATATCAAAACAAACTGCAGGAAAAAAAAAGTTGATGGCTGAAACAGTGTGGGTTCCTTACTTAAAACCATAATATCACAGAATGTACGCTGCCCGACTCCTGACCCAATAAGACAAATTCCAAATGCATGTTTGTCACTTTTTTAGTCCAGGTTGACCATTTGCATGTGCATCTGCCATTCTGGAGATTCATGGTCAAAGAGAGTGGTTTGTGTTCGTATGTCAGAACAGAATGCTTTAAATTTGAATGCATGTGGCTTGCATTTGAGGTTGCATGTGGACTGGCATCCTGTGTGTCTACATTGACACATAGAGACAGCGCTAAATTAAGCATTGTTTCTGGCAGAGTGTGGCTTTAATATGTGTTAGCGCAAACTGTCCAATCAAAAGTGACCTCGATGCAACAAGAAAACGCAAAACCGCAGTAACAAATCTTTTATCTCTCGCTCTGACATGGTTTGGGCGGAGCAGTCCAGGCGCTTACGGGGGGACGCAAAATAGTTTGTGTGATCCTGCTCACCCTATTTGACTCTAGTATTAAGCTTTACATTAATTGATTACATTCTGGTGTCTCTTGGCCAATCTCACTCCTATCTGCTCAGTAGAATCTACTTCCACTTTCAAGGGAACTCTTGAGTTGTATTTGCAATCGACCTTAAAGGTCCTATTCAGTGATAAATTCTTTTCAGCTAACGATGAACATTAGAAATACAGCTGAGTGGTGAAGCCTGGGTTTTCAACTCAGGATTTCACAAACTAAAAGGTTCTAAGGAAACAGAGAGAGAGAAAAAAAGGAAGAGTCTACTTTGTGTGTTTTTTGGGTTGATGACATCGCAAGAGGCACAAGATTAAAGCTGATATCTTGGTAATAATAGTCATTGTAGCTGACGAGTGACTTGACAGATTTTGACACAAACTTAGAAGCATTTCAGTAGCATTTGAGTTTCCAAGAACACAGCCTTACATGAATGAGTAAGAGTTTGACTTAAATGCTGGTTCTGGCAGTTTTACTGTTCTTTCCATTGAATAATTGCTTTGAATCTGCACAACAGAGTGACACTAAAAGTAACATAAACATTTTTTAGATACGTTTTTCTTCTCATTATGTTGGAATCTGTTTGCTTTTTTATTTACATAATTTCCCAGAAATATCAACATTCCGTTGTTATTATTAATATCATGATATCGCGGGCAATTTTCCTTTCTACATAAGCTGCTTGTATTTTCTTTATTGGTGCTAAATTTTCCTTAAATCCACACCTTGGTCTCACTTACGCTTCAACCATTTTGCTGAAGCCTGATTGAGGAATGAAGAACATTTGGTCAAACACATGCCAACATTGAGGAGAAAATGAGAAAAACACAAGTGGAAGCACTGAAAACATGTCTGATCAGTTGCCTTGCGCCTTTTGGGATGTCACCAGAAACACTTGTGCATTTAAGATTGTTATTGAGATTGCAGAATTTGTCTTGATAAAATAACAATTTACAAAAAAAGAAAGAAAAAGAAAAACAGCCGTGTCTTTTTATATAAGTGACAAACTGGGCTTTAACTGGGTTTTGAGTCATTACACGGAAAACTCTGTCCAGTAGCAGACGCAGATTAAAATGCAGATTATGATGCAGATTATATGGGGCCTGGTATGAAAAGTAGAACTTCAAACACATAAAAAAGTAAAAGTTATGTGTTGCAAATTTTCCAGTACTTTTAGGTCCTACCTCAAATTCTTTGTGGCTTTTTAACTCCTGCCGTCCAGTTAGATTCAAGGAAAGATTAGACGAATGGTCTTGACTTGGTACATTAAGGGCTATGGTCCTAACAGAGCATGCTGAGTCAGAGGCAGGGGTGCTGTCAGGAATTATGGGCCCTATGACAACAAATCAAAACCATTCCAAAACCTTATATAAATATTAAAAATGTTCTTTTTGGGGGCCCCTGACTGACAGAGGCCCTTGGAGTTGTTCCAACCTTTGCCCCTATACAACGCCCCTGCTCAGAGGGTCCTTCCAGCCTTCTTTCCAAGTTTTGGTTATTTCAAGTACTCTAAAGATCATTCCAACAATCAAACTAAGATGTTCTATAGATATCATGCCCTGTACTGTCACTTTTTTAAAAGTGTTCACATCCCTGCTAAAACGCCAGGGGTTTCTTTGACATAAAAATGAGACCATGATAAATAAAATTTCAGAACGTTTTATACCGTTAATGTGACATAAGTCCCGTATAATTCAGCTGTAAAACAAATAAGTGAAAAAAAAATCAAAAAATAAAATAAAGAAGCTACAACAGCCTGGTTGAATAAGTATACACTCCCTTAAACTAAAACGCTGTACCTTTTAGATTCAAAAACAAACAAGTAGTCTTCATTGGTAGGAGTCTAGAAGCAGGTCTAATTGAGACTTAGTCATATTTGTTCTCTCTACCTTCTAGAAGTGCTTCAACTCTGACTACGAGGACATCTCTTGTCCAAAGCCCTCTTCAGGGAAATTGGGATAGATTTTCTGTCAGATTTAGCTCTGGTGACTGGTTAGGCCGTTCCAAATACATCTCTGTTTGGACTCGCTGTAATGCTGATGAATGAAATCAGCTTCAGCTTTCTAGCTGAAGGTTTTTGACCAAAACAGACACGGTTTTTTTTTATTTTTCATTTGCTCATATTGCTATTCACAAAAATCTTAGTTTCACCTGGAGAAAAGGAACCCCACAGCATGATGCTGCCACCACCGTGCTTCATAGTGAGTGTGGTGTCATTTTTGTGCCAAACATGCCTTTTGTAATTAGGTTACTTTTACCAGACCATAACAGTCTCCAACAAGGTTTTGGAATATGTGAGCCAGGCAAGATTGTTTTTTTTTTAGTTGGTAAAAAAAGGTTTTGGTCTTGTAACCCAACTTCTTGGTCCAGTTTTATAAATACTACAGGAGAACATTGCAAGATGAAAAACAAAGCCAGTACTTGCCAGCTTCTTCAGTGCAGTTGCCGACATCCTGGTAGTTTATATGACTAGCTTCCACCTTGTCTTCTCATCAGTTCATAAGCAATCAAAATGTTTAGGATTTTCCGCATTCCCCCTATATTTCACCCAATTAACAATGATTGTTTTCATTTCACTATACACATGTATGAAAAGAATGACTACTACTACCTTTTTATAATGAGAACCTAGGAAACCTCTGTGCAAATTATGGATTTAGCTAAAGGATACAAATGAGCAAATGTTAATAATCCTGCTGGGACAGGCCGACCTTTGCTTCAGGTGAATCAGATTTACTAGGATCGATGTTTGGTGTTGGCTCAAGAGGAGTACATGTTAAAGCTGGATCAAAATGTACACGAAACAAACAATTTGGCTTCAGTGTCACGAATCGGAGCAGAGGACCCAGAATTCAGCCAGACCAGCAGAGGTTCAGATCAGGTTCTTT
The DNA here is from genome assembly GCF_011125445.2 of Fundulus heteroclitus. Taxonomy (NCBI): domain Eukaryota; kingdom Metazoa; phylum Chordata; class Actinopteri; order Cyprinodontiformes; family Fundulidae; genus Fundulus; species Fundulus heteroclitus. Next base: position 35,863 of record NW_023396558.1, on the reverse strand, counting down.
ATTAACAAAAAGCAAAACAGGGAAAAAAGCCAAAAAGACCGTCAAACAAAAAGACGGCACAAAAATAAACAGAGTAACGGGGCAGGCACGGCAGGAACAGGCAAAACAGGATGGCTCAGGTTTCTGGAGACAAGGGGGTCAAAAATCCAAAAGCAAACCATAACAGAAAGTTGCAAGAGGAAAACTCACCCATACTCAACAAGACAACCTGGCACTGATGTCTGGTCTCAACTGTTTATATGGAGGTGGAAGCAGGTGAAACCGGTCAGAGATGATTGCAACAGGGGTGGAGTAAGGCAGGTGTGTAGAGTGGGTAATTAGACCAGACATCAGTGCTGAGGCTCAAAACAAGAACAGACAAATCTAAAAAGCTGACAAGACAAGAGGACAGAAACAAACTACACACACAACTTACAAAGAAACAAAATCACTCTAAAGAAAAAACCTAAAACAGAAAATAAAGCTTAGACTAAAACAGATGACAAAACCAGATAACCTAACAGTAAATAAATACCCAGACAGGACAAAAACTCAAAGCAAGCAGAGAACCTAAAGCAGGAAAGTAAAATGACTCAAAAATAAAACCCGAACAGAAACCAGAATATTACATTCAGATGTGCACACCTATACTTCAATTAAATTGCATGCTTTTATGTGCCAGTAAAGATGGAATGAGACGTACAAATCACAACATCCTGGCATTTTAACTGGGTCGTGTTCACTTTTGCAATACCATTCTTCACACATCCCACAATAAGTAAGGTTTTATACCAGGATTGCCACATTGATGTATTTATCACAGTGGCCTGATCTGTACCTGCTGCATAATGTAATCATGCAACAAGTAAAAATGGTAAAATTTTAGAAAATTTAATATTTTACAGTGACCAGCTTTTATACAAGCTATGTGGATATAAACTTTCATGGGATAATCCTTCGGCATTGCGTGTTGTAACCAGACCCGGCTGCAGAAACAAATAACAGGGGGGGGCATTGCATTTTTTTAGGGGGGCACATTTTACATGCTTCAGGCTGAACAGTGGCTCTGTGTCTACCCCCACAGTGCTGAGAAAGAAATTCTCAATCAAAATCTAAAAAACCAACCAAACAAAAAGCAATAGTGTAGTCAGTGTTGCCAAATTAGGCAGGTTTCCACAGAATTAGGCTTCCTTTGAACACATTGAGCTAACAGCTTATGGGCAGGTTGTAAAAATTTGGGAAGTTTTTCAGAACATTTGTTGGGCTTTTAGAAAGATTTACTAACAAAATATATCAAAATTGGTCTGGTAGAAAACTAAAAACATTTTAATAAAATGCCATGTCCTTGAACTCATTTTACTGGTCATTTCATTTTTATAATTAGTTGAATCTGTCGAATCTGACATCATCAATAAAGACTAGTTATAATGAATAATATTGATTGTTATAATAGAACAAGAAAAGAATAATGGTTAATCAAGTGTCACTGTGAAATTGTATTGGTTAATGTAAACGCCCCAAGAGGGGTTGAGTTCTACTGATCAACTTAAAAATATTTCATGTGAGAAAGAAAAATGTTTGATTGCTCTATAAGAGAAATGACGTTTATATTAAGGTAGATTTATTACTCATGTTGGGAATCTATTGATTAAAAAAAATCCAGTTTATATATCCTGATTGTTAAAGTGATCTTGTGTGTTATTTGGTTGTCTGGTTGTATATTTTGCGGGGACCCCGTATGCGTGAAGTTTTTTCTTTGCTTCAGCGCAGTTGTGTGCTAATGGCATGTTCTTATGTGTTTAATAGTTCTGTGCTTTTAACATCAGAGGGGTTGAGATTTGGGCTTGTTTTTTTGGGGGGTTGGAAATAAACAGTGAGACAACCTTATGGGGTAAGAGAGCTTTCTAAATAGATTTGTACATAAAAGGATAGTTGTGTCCATATCAGTCAGACGTTGTGCATAACAAACATTTGTAAACTCATAATAATTTAAATCACATTCAAAAGATACAACATACGGTTTAAATAGTTACAACTTCAATAACTAATAAATACAAATTTCAAGTTTAAATTTGTGCTTTACTCTTTATGAACACAAACAGCAGCGGCTGCTTGAGAATACGGATTTTTTCTTTGAGAATACGAATTCACAACAGTGGTCTGACGTCACGGTTTCCAAGGCTGGTTAATGGAGCAAAGAGTGCGAAGATAGGAGCCGCGCATGCGCTCTTCAGACTGACCGTCTCTGAATGCACCGCGGCTGCAGCTTCATTCCAGACAGCGCAGAGCTCACAGTGGTAAGTTAAACATTCCCTTTTCTGCTGCTGTTGTTTAAAAGTACGTTTTCAGATCGTTTGAGGCGAGAACATTATACTTTTAAGCTTCCCTACGTGGCCTGTTTACAGAGTTAGTGCGTAATTTAAAAAAAAGAGTGATTGATTTGTTTTGTGTTTATCAGGCTGACGCGTGTTGCTTTATTAACTCAATAATTGCTGGAATAAATTGTAAATGTCTCCAAAGAATGACAGCAGCATATAAAATGGAGCTGGACCATAATTTAATAACAATATATATCAGTCGAAAGACGTGTGGCACAATAAGGGGAAAAAAGTGTCGATAAAAGACGGTTATAGAGACAGTGTCCCTTCCTTCCTCTTAGCCTATATTAGTTGATGCTACAGTCACTGCTTCCTCTCGACCAATCGTAATCGCGGACCCAGGCACGCCGTCACAAAGCGCCGCCCTCTCAAACCACAACACAGAGCATGTGAATATGTCGCAGCAAGGAGCGGCGGAGGAAATTGTCCCAAAACGGGGTTTTACTAGTTCGCCAGCCTGACTGAAATAAACCACAGTGAACTGTAACATTTGCAAGGAACCGGTAAAAACAAAGTCTGGTAACGCAACCAACTTGTTTCATCACGTAAGCCGCTCACTACCGCAGCAGCGCGAGTTGTGTCAGCCCCGCGCTGCTGCGCGTCATCTTCTTAGGAATCTTATGGAAGTTCTTCCAAAACAAAGCAGGTATAGCAGCTACTGGGCTCCGTTCTTTGTGATAAAATGACAAAGCGTCCTGGCGGCGTAAGGACATCATGCATGCAGTAACGTGCTTCATAGTGATGGACATGAAAAACCTGGCTTCAAACAATTACTCGCCACTCATGATCCGCGATAAAAAAGTTTCGGGCTGCAAGTTTTTCTCTAACAGCGCTGGTCACTTTAGTTTATTCTTTGTCAGTATTTAATAACATCACCCAGGTCTCTTAAGTTAAGTCATTTTTCATTTAAAAAAAATCAGTTATAATTAAAAATGTTGGTTAAATAAGAATAAAATTGGGATTGAGTGTTTGTGTGTGATATATTAAAAGTAAGTCATTTAGCAATATTATAAGAGCCAGGTTTTAAATCTTTTTGATAATTATCTATCGATCAATATGCATTTTTTTTATCAATATGCTTTTTTCTATATCGTCCAGCCCTAATATAAAATCTATAAATAAATCTATAAATAAATTCTATAAATGTTTTTCCTATCTAAGTGAGTTTCCTCTGAGTGAGGACACGAAGAATCGAGAGAAGAAAGAGGGAAAGAAAACAATAGTAACAATATATGAAAAAATACAGATATTTATTTTAGACAAATGTTTTAACTTTGGAACAGAATGAAGGTGTAACATATTCAACAAATTAACAGTTACTAACGTGGTTTAAAACAATGAAATAACTTCTATTCTAGACAACACCTACAAACATACAATTAAAAATAGTTGGAATGGAAATTAATTTACTGATTATTTTATGTATTTTTCCAGGTAGTGAAAAAAAGGAAATGAAGCAGCACGTGTACATGACTAGAACTGATCTACATTAGGTCAGGTGTAGTCATGTTCACTTAAACATGCAGCCAGCTGGAGCAGCTTCCTGTCTTCAGCATGGTCATCCTCCTCTGGGTCAACCTCCTCGTCCTCCTCATCTAGCTGGTCCCCTGCCTCTATACAAATATTGTGGAGGATGCAGCAGGCGCCGATTACTTTTTGGGCAAACGTCAGGCAGACCTCCAGCACCCTTAAGAAGATGAAACGCCATCGTGTCTTCAGACCACCAAAGGCGCGCTCAGTGATGTTTATCAGCCTTGGCGTGGTGCCTGTTGTAGCGTGCCTCCACTTGACCTGTACCAAATATAAAATTAACTTGTAATTTAGGTAATATGCTGATCTGTCTTAATCTTCTATCCAATTTATATAATCTATGTATCAATTGTGTGTCATTGTTGGCTCTATTTAAGGACAAGAAGGTAAGAGGTCTTACTGCTTAGCTGTTTCCCTATAGGATGGCCAGCCAGTAGAGGGTCACCAGCACCTCTATCTCCTGTGGCCGTCCATGGACCTTCTGGATGGGCAGCAGCTGAAGGAGGAGGATGATGGTGGCCCTGTTTAGCCTGAAGGCTGGTTTCAGGTCCCCTTCATTAAAAAATATTTGGAGGATCGGCACAGAAGTGTTTATCCTCACATTTTTTGTTTCTGTTTCTTACTGTAAATAAAAAAAATGCCAAATGTTACCATAATTGTTTTTTCAATTCTCACCTTTTAACACCATAAAACTATATGTGGTTAACATGCAGATTAATATAGTAGTAAATGTAACAAATGGCTTCCCTTCTCTGGTATTTCTACCATTTCACTGAAAGAATGAACTGAACTAACTGCACATAATTTATAGATTAATCATTGTAAAGGTGGGCAGACAGAAATAACTTTTCCTTAATGAACAATGCTGTGAAGGTTAATAGGTGCAACAAAGTAGCTTAACCCTACTCCCTTTACTGTTATAAAAATTATGTTTTCATTTTAATTCTTTACAGATAAATAGTCACAATTTCAACGTGATCACATGTTTAATACCATCCTCAATGTTGTTGTTTTTTAAAGATAAAAGTAGGAAATAGGCTGTCAATCTTAAAAAACCTACCAGTTGGCACAGACGCTCAACGTCGGACTTTTTATTAAAATGATGCACTAACTCTGTAAACAGGCCACGTAGGGAAGCTTAAAAGTATAATGTTCTCGCCTCAAACGATCTGAAAACGTACTTTTAAACAACAGCAGCAGAAAAGGGAATGTTTAACTTACCACTGTGAGCTCTGCGCTGTCTGGAATGAAGCTGCAGCCGCGGTGCATTCAGAGACGGTCAGTCTGAAGAGCGCATGCGCGGCTCCTATCTTCGCACTCTTTGCTCCATTAACCAGCCTTGGAAACCGTGACGTCAGACCACTGTTGTGAATTCGTATTCTCAAAGAAAAAATCCGTATTCTCAAGCAGCCGCTGCTGTTTGTGTTCATAAAGAGTAAAGCACAAATTTAAACTTGAAATTTGTATTTATTAGTTATTGAAGTTGTAACTATTTAAACCGTATGTTGTATCTTTTGAATGTGATTTAAATTATTATGAGTTTACAAATGTTTGTTATGCACAACGTCTGACTGATATGGACACAACTATCCTTTTATGTACAAATCTATTTAGAAAGCTCTCTTACCCCATACAACCTGTAGTGCTGTGTCTTGACTCAAAAGTCAAGCATAAGCTACACCCTGATAAACATGAGAACTGGTGTCAGGCTGAACACTATAAAGTAAAAATTAATGGCTCGCCCATGCCGCCGGGTCTGGTTGTAACGCAGACGTCCACAACGTCTATCTGTCATATCACAACACTGCACAAAAGTAACAAATCATTTGTGAAACTTTTTCTTGTGCCATTAATTCGGCCTCTTTGTTTTATATGTTGTAACATCATCTGAACCATCTCTGTACGCAGGGCTTCATCCTGTCACAGCACAGGATGTGCAATGCCACTTGTTATTATTAGCGAGATGACTGTGGGAGGTATGTTTATACCATTTCAGACCTGGCTGAAATGGTATAAACATACAGATTCAGATTTTAGTTTTTGTAGAAGATAGTCTACCAAAATCTTAGTACAAACTTGTGTCCTGGGCATTTTATTTAAAGTGTACCTCACCCCCATGTAAAAGCATATTCCCGCCCTTAGGCAATTTTGAAAAACTGCATCAAAGTGTGCGGGGATACAAAGGTACGGGAGGGGAGCGGCAGAACAGTTGGTCGCTTTCACGTAAATTCACCAATAGCACAGAAAATGTTGGTAGATTTGTTTCTAGTCACTTTTTTGAAGAAAACAGTCGCTAGAGGGTTTGAAAAGTGCAACAGTGCTGCTATGTCACATCAACCAACAGCAATGTTAACGCGAAATTCAATGCAAGACCACCGTTTTTCTCCCTAGGACGGCCCTACTGTAACTGTTTTAGACACAAAAGCAGGATTTCAACAAATATGCACTAATTTTTCAAAATAATGACCAGGAAATGTAGACGGGACTATAACACAACCATGTTAACAGTTTATTGGCAAAAAAACTGTTGATTTGGAGGTTACCCTTTACATAATTTTGCAGCACTATAAAACACTGCAACATTGCATGTAAACTCTCATTTTATTAATTTATTTATTTTCATATTCTATTTGTTTAAGCAAATTTAGACATGCAGCATGCATCTATTGCATGATAAAAAGAAAGGACAGCCTGCATCTCAGTAACATAAAGTCTGAATCCTTTTTTCTGTGCAATGATTGCGTTCATAAAGTCAGTCAAGAAAGTTTGATTATTGTCTGTGAGAAAATCCACAATGATCTTGCTGTGCGAGAAATCGGCTCACTGAAAACCTGTTCAGTATCTAACATAATGATGGCCTGTTGCAGAGATGCCATGAATATCTATTTGCACAAAATATGCATGATGTTAAGGACCACAAGAGGGCAAACACTGTAAACTGTTCTCTTTCCTCTCTTGCTTAACTGGATTATTAGGTCTAATCTTAATCACTTGGGCAATTTTAATAAGAATGTCAGTCTGTGATTTATACAACGCAACATGTAAAACTGGACACAAGTGGAGGTTGTAAAAAGTATTTATTACCTTTATGGTCGAGGGTTACGGGAAAGCAAGAAAATAAAACACAGTAATCTCAGGGGTAATTATAAGTTAAAATAAAATAAAATAAGTAAATATATAACAACTGAGCAAATCCTTCTACCATTTAAACAAGAAGCTGTAAAACCTGTAAAACTAAATACAGGTCCGGTCATGCAAAGGTCACCGGAGAAGCTGCCATCTCCCATCTTGCATCTGGTCATCATGGGGGGAAAAGTAAGCCTCTTACTTCCCTCTGATTTAGTTCTGTTCATATAACTATCCTCGGTAGCCAGTTCTGACCAGCTTCCAGGCCCCCACTGAAGAATCCCCACAACATGGTGCTGCCACCACGTCTCTCTGCGGGGACGGTGTGTTCAGGTGAAGGGCAAACGTCCCCAGCGCTTAATGTGTTTATGTGTGCTAAAACGTTCAGTGCTGGTCCCATCTGAGCAGAGCATCGTCTTCCAGGCTTGTTGTTTTTCCCTACATAGCATGTGGCAAACAGGATTTTCTTTCAGCGATGCCTTTCTTCCTGGCGCTCTTCCAGGAAGGCCAGAATTTTGGAGCAAACTAATAGTTCTGTCAACAGATTCTCTCACCTGCGCTACTATTGCAGGCTACTGTGATCTAACTCAACCATTTCTAAGTGGGCATGGAGCCCCCGCAACCAAGCCACGCTACCATCTCGCATCGCCCGGAGCCCACCCCAACCCCTGGCAGCAAGACCACCCAGCAGAAAGCAGAGAAGGCCCCCCTCAGAGTCCACTGCGGGAGCCAGAACTCGGTGGGGACCGAGGTAGGGAGGGCACATCACCATCCCACCTGGTGAGCTACCCACTGGGAGGTCAAGAGGGGGGATCCCCACCAATGCACCCTGGGAGTGTTAGGCCACCAGATGGGAGCCGCCACTCCTGAACTTGGCCTAGCACCCGCACAAGCAACACTACACCGAGGGAGGAAGCCCCCTGATACCTCGACATGCCAAGAGCCCAGACCATCCCCGCACACAAGCCCCTGCTTAACCAGCACAGGCAGAAATAGAGAACCACACCATGACCCCAAGCCCAAACCACGCCACTCCCACCTTCTCACCCCAATATGTTTTTTGTGTGTCTGCGTGCATGCGCGCGTGCGTGTGTGTAAAAGCCGCAGGTGCTCGATGGAAAGCCATTTTTTGTTTCAGCAGCTGTTAATGTGCAGCAGACTAACCCACTCTTCCTTTTTCTCACTTCCCCATGCAGGCAGGATGGGCTGTCTGAAGTCCACGCTGAACGGAGGTCTGACAAGTGGTATAGAGAGGAAAGTCAGTCAAAAGGCTCCAAAACCTGAGCAAACACGCTATGTCAGCAACCCCACCACCAAAACACAACACAGCAATGTAAGTAGAAAGGAAGCTGAGCCAAATAGAAATCCTGATTCATTTTGTTGATTTGAGCCCAAACTACAGTAACCGATTAAGCCATGGATTCTAATGTGCTAGAACCACGGCTAAACCAGTTTAAATATTTTAGATGAGCTCTATTAAGGATAAAAAAACCTAGTAAAAACCTTAAGCCTCTATTTAAATGAAGAACATTGTTTTCCACGTCTAGGCAACAAGATAACTTAAGTATTTCCTAACTAGACAGAGCTTCCCTTTTTCGAAGAATGATGTGTGGAAAAATAAAAAGAACGTATTGTAAATGTGTGTCTAAACCTAAATTCACAGCCGTGTGAAAAATGTTTAAGCAAACTGAAAGTGTTTTGCTGTGCTTACAGAGCAGCTCCCTGTTACCAGGTCAAGTGTTCCAGCAGATTCAAGGTATTCCTCTTTAACATATTTTTTTTTTGCCGTGCATTTACCGTCCTTGTCTGATGAAACTATTGCAGGACGTTACCTGGAACAAAGTGAACTGAAGCCTGAAGCCTGCTCACTTTATACTTGATGTCGCTCCCTGTTTAAATTATTTTCAAATTTGGTTTTATAATGCAAGATAAAACTTTACACAGCATTTTGGGCAAATTTCCTGAAGCAAAGCTGAATTGAACATTAGTGACAATATACAGTTCAGCTTTTTGAAGCTTCAGCTATAACTGAGAAGAGCATAGATAAAAGCCATTTTTGTAATTCAAATGCAAGTAAAACAGATAACCTGTTCATTTTATAATCAACAGGCAGGACTTCTCTCGGTATTTTCCATTTGTTTTGGTTTGCCAACATGTCCAAACTTACATTGCAGTCAAATACTCTGTTGTAATAGAACCTCTTTGTTTTTGGTCAATATATGTATTTTTTCATGTGCTGGTTAACGTGCTAACGCTTGTGTTTTCTGTTTTAGAGACAGAAGGGGCTGACAAAGTGGTGATTGCCCTATACCCTTATGAAGCAACGCATCGTGATGACTTAGGATTCAAGAAAGGAGAGCAGATGAAAATCCTGGAAGAGTAAGTGAGCTTATTTCTAAGGAACTAGGCTGCCTCCCACACACACACACACGCACCCACGCCTGTCCAGTTCCTTCCCATACACCACCAAGCATGTGCCTTTTGTAACTTCAAAAGAGTTTCTTTAGAAAGAATCTCTGAGCGATTTACACCACAGTCATTCACACATTCACACCCTGACGGTGGTGAGCTATGTTTGTAGCCACAGCTGCCCTGGGGCAGACTGACAGAGGCGAGGCTGCCATACAACGGTGCCATAATTCCTGCACCACTGTTGCCCTCATATAATCAGTCTAACGTTTTACAATTAGAAATGCAGTAAAAAATTCTTTAAAATAAATTGAACAGTGGGCTGTTATGTTGGCGCCAAGGTCCTGGGTTTGAATCCCTGCCTGAGCCGCTCTTTCTTCTTGGAGTTTGGACATTTTCCCAGTGCACGGGTGGCTTCTCCCTGGGTATTCCTGTTCCTCCTACAGTCCAAAAACATGACTGTCAGGTCAAATGGTCGCTCTTAATTGCCCTTAGGGGTGAGCTTGAGTGTCCATGGTTGTTTCTCTCTGGAGACAGGCACCCTGCAAGGACAAGCGGGTGTAGACAATGGATGAATGGATGCTGAAGCCAGATCAGAAGCTGTGAATTAGAATCTGTTTTAAGATTGATTAACCACTAGTGTTGTATGGCTGTTATTTAGTACAATGCTTACACCGTGCACTACCCCATGGAAGCTCCCATGCACCCTTAAACGGGCATGCAGATAAGTAACAGAAACTATTTTTTGGGTGCAGGTGACAAACAGCTTTTTTGTGCTCATACCACTCCCAAGCTGTGCCACCCTGGGATGGGGGGGGGGGGGGTTGCGTTGTGGCTAAGCTGAATGGTGGCATTGAACAGAGTTCAATTATACATAAAAAAATCTGTTTAAGAGAATTTCAGGACATTTCTGTTCATGCGAAAATCTCCCATGTAAGTAGAAATGGCGGACGATATTTTCATGTTTTCATGTTCTTTTGTTTGTGTGTTTGTTTGGTTTTAACAGACATGGAGATTGGTGGAAAGCAAAGTCTCTAACAACCAACAAAGTAGGATTCATCCCATCAAATTACGTCGCCCAAGTTGATACCATGGAAACAGAAGAGTGAGTAACGTTGGGTTCAGGAGGAGATGGATGACAGTTTCAGCGTTGCTTTATCAACACTATTGCGCCGTGTTTGTCAAGGCCGTGCGTCACACTGTAAAATCCTTCCTACATCATTACAGGTGGTTTTTCAAAGACATTATAAGGAAAGATGCTGAGAGGCAGCTGTTGGCACCAGCAAACAAACCCGGCGCTTATCTTATCAGGGAAAGTGAAACATCAAAAGGTACAACAATCACTTAACAAAATTCCATCACAATTAGCATGAGAGTTTTCACATGGGGTTTAATTTGAACTTTTTTTCCCTCACAGGGAATTTCTCATTGTCCATCCGAGATGTTGATGCCCAGGGAATGGATTCAGTGAAACATTATAAAATCAGAAAGTTGGACAATGGCGGCTTTTACATTTCTCCCAAAATTTCCTTCCCGGACATCAGCAGCATGATTAAACATTACCGCAGTGAGTATGGATCAGGAATTTATGAGGAAAAGAACTTGAAATATCGGCTGAGTGAGGTCATGCCTATTGACTTAGTCTGGAGTAAATTGCTGACTACAACAGAATAGGCAAAGAAATTAGGAAATAATGCTTTTTTTAGACTGATTTTCAGAAGAAAGCATACAGTCATCAAGATTTAGAAATACTGCATAACCCTGAAACTAATTTTATAGGTAAATATTTTCACTCATTAAAAAACAGTTTTATATTTTATACTCCTTCATTCAGTGTTATCTTCAGTGTTATTCAGTCTTATCTAGCCTGGACTGCAGCGATAGTGTTGAGATATTTTGGTCACATCTCAGTTTGTTGTAGGAAGGTCATTTATAGACTACATTTTAAAAAAACATGGTTTTATTTCCCCCCTCCACACAACAGCCGACTTAGCTTTGTGTTGCACCTGGACGTTTCAGATCCACATACACATTTTAATATCAGACAAAGATGAAGTAGATAAAAAAAATGCAGGTTTCAAACAATGATTTCATTTAATTAAGGGAAAGAAGCTATCCAAACCAATCTGGCCCTATTTGAGAATAGATTTCCTGCTGTTGTTAAATTATGAATTAATCCCATGTTGTTGGGTAATGGCAGATACAAATATTTGTCTTCCAGAAAAATTAAACATTGTGACAATATTCCAACCAGTCAAGCTCACTAATCCCACATGGTTTCAGTTTTTATGCTTTGCTAATTTGTTTGGTTTTTTTAGTTCCGGTTAGTGGGACATCCTTTTGTTAGTCCTAATTGCCACCAGAAAACAGTGGATAATTGTTCCTTTGTGCCTTACAGCTAAGGCAGATGGCCTGTGTCGTAAGTTAGACCGTCCATGTGTAAAACCCAAAGCCCAGAGGCCGTGGGACAAGGATGCCTGGGAGATTTCTAAAGACTCCATAAAGATGTTGAAGAAACTGGGAGCGGGGCAGTTTGGAGAAGTCTGGATGGGTAAGTAAGGAGCAAAGCTTCAGATTAATCAGAATTGGAACCGTGTTCCCCTGGAGTTGAATTACCCCAGAACCTTTTCTTTCAGCCAGTACATTTTTTGTGTGTGTGAAATTGATGTCCAGAGCAGTGTAGATCGACTGCTTCTGTGATATAAAAAACATCAGATATCACCTCCATTTAATAAGAGAAACAATGGGAGAGAAGATTTAGATGATTCTGATTCTACTCTTTTTTCGTAGCAAAACGAAAAATATTTACACTAGTGAAAAGACAGAAATAAAATTAATTGGAGCAAGACTATGAATCGCAATGTTAATGGAGATGTTTGACAACTACCTAGCTGAAGTACAACAGCACTAGATTATTTAGATGAATAAAAACTCAGTAGACAATAGAAGTGCCCCGCGATAGACTGGCGACCAGTCCAGGGTGTACACCGCCTCTCACTCATTGACAGCTGGAGATCGGCACCAGCACCCTTCACGACCCCACAACGGATAGACGTGTTAGAAAATGGATGGATGGTTAGACAATAGAAGATGACACTTCTAGGCTGAATAATAATAACAAAAAATAATCAGTCTGGAGAGGCTCATCCAGGCAAAAAGAGGCAATTAGAGAGATTTATTGAGATACATTAGAAAGGTTCTTTGGCGCTCGGACCCCAGCAGAAGATGTGAAAGCTGCAAATGTCTACAAGCTTGGATGTTTATTTTAGGATTAGGATTAATGAAGTTTTGAGGCCCCTGTTCTGAAGCACGCAGCTCCCTGACACAGTTTGCGTTGGTTAGGCAGAGAAGAGGGGTCAAGGGTTGAAACATTATTCTTTTTGCTGTTCATTGATCACTAGACTGTTTTTTTATAGGTTGTTGGCCGTTGTCATAGGACCTGACATTTCTCATCAAAACATCAGCAAGAGATTTTGTGGTTTAGATTCTATTGCTGATTGCCATTTCAACGCCTTAGAGAACTTCCTATTATGAAGCCTTGTGTGAGAGTTGAGGCATATCACACTTCTAGTAGAGAATTATCTCATTCATAGGGCATGTAATAGGTAAAAACTGCATGATGCTGAGGTTATGAATAGACTTCTGCTTTGGGTCTGAACAGCATTTTACGGAAACCTTTTTCTATTTCTAAGATTCTGTGTCATAGTATAACACAAAATGCAGGGTTTAGTTTTTTTTATACAAATAATCTGAATAGCATAATGTGTATTTCTTTTTAGACCCCAGCAGGCCAGATATGATGGAAAGATGAATTGAGCTAAATGCTAAGCAATGCATGAAAAAAAAAAAAACCTGTAAAGGCTGCAAAAAAGATTTGAGGTTGGGATGAATGTTCACCTGACAACAGGACAACACCCTTCATCATATAGGATGAAGGGTGTTGGAGGGGAGCGTTTTACCACAGTGCTATTTTAAAAAGGTTCTGTAGGGGGAGCGGTACTCGAAAATTGCTTAGCGTGGCTTTAACAAGTACATACATCTAAATGGTTTTTGCACTTGGTGGACAGGTACTGAAGGCATAAAGAAAACAAAAAAAGACAAAAGAAGTCATAAGATATTACAATAGGACCAAATGAGGTGTCGAAACTGTGAGTCAGATGGTTGCCACGTACACCTGCAAGTAGGGTGCTATGTTAGAGCATCCTTGACATTGTCACCCTGAATAGTACCTGTAATTTGTCTTCAACTCAGAACTCTGAGTTCAAGATTGCTACCATCAATGCTGGACAGCTATTACTCACCGGGTATTGTAAGGAGCTTGTCATACCCTTCACCAGAAACGCACACAACTGCAAACCCCGATCAATAAAGCAACCGGAAGGTGTTGGGGGACAAGAGCCACAACTCAGCCATGAGAAAGACACAAACAGGGTCAACAGAAGTGAAAGAGGTTTCAGATCTGCCTACATAACAAAGACCATAAGGTCAGCAGTTGGTGTGGGAAATACTACGTACATGTGAGCAATGATCAAGCCAGAAACCAGTACTCTGCCACAACTGCAAACAGTAAGGGTACAAGACAGTCACACACACACACAGATGCTGTTTCACATATGCACTCATCCATTCATACACTCAGACTTACAAAATTAATATTGACATTAGTCTATTGCTTTTGTGCAATTTCTTTTGTTGTTTTTTGAAATGTTAAAACCAGAAGTATTTCAAACATGAAATACTTCTTACGTGGACACAATTATATAACAAAATATCTTAGAAATGATTGCATTATATAATGCAATAAATTCAGACGTCAAAACTGCATGTAATGCAACATGTAATAAAATCCAAGAACGATTTTTTAATTTGTTTCTACCGCATTGTGTTATAACAGTATTACATTTTGTGGTGGTTATTACAAAATTCAATGGTTGCTCTTTTAAAAAAATTCACAGTCCAATAACATGGTGCATTGTGCAGCAAACAAACCCGCCGTTGTGTTCATCCTAATCAATATACATTTAATAGCTACCATGTTATGGTTTAGAAACATACAAATAATTGAAAATAACGCTTTCCTATCGGAATTGTGAGAAGACATGTTGCGAGAGGTAAAGAGCAAATGCCCCCCCCCCCCCTCCCCCCCCTCCGCACACACACACACACACACACACACACACACACACACACACACACACACACGCCACACATCCTGGGGTCTTGTCTTCCATAGACTTCCATTCATTTTCAAGCCAACCCTACCCTAAACCTAATTGACACATTAGTGCTAAAACCCAACCCTTAGCCCAAAAAAGTGAGGACCAAAACAGGTCACTACTAGTGAAATGAGCAAAACATTTCTCGCTCAGCTCCAAGTACAAGACCACACACACACACACACCTACTTACTCATCTGAGAGACGTTTTATATTCACTTTGGCTGAACTTTAGGGCCAAACTTTTTGGCTGCATTTGAGCAGGTTTCAAGACAACAACTAAGTTGCTTTCCCTAACAACTGTGTAATGATTTCTGCGAAGATTTGTGAAAGACCCTTTCAATGTCAGTAAAGTGGAGACTTTTCTGCTTAAAGCTAGATAACATGGCAAATTACCACGTCCTACACTTATTATCCAGGTCACAGGTGAGCGAGTTTACGCTCTCCGTGGTGCTGAAAGTGTGATCATTTGGAGGATGATTTGTCGATAAGAATTTGACCTGACAAACCATCTTTAATTTGTTATGCAAGAGAACAAAACCTGTGTGGAGGGGGACTTTAACATTAAGATAACATAACATTGAACATTACACATATGTGAATATTTAAGTCTGGGGAATTTCCTTAGTTCTGTTCAATTTGTATTAAATTGTTAGATCAAATGCTTCTCAGACACATCTTTGCTTCTTTTGTTTTTTTTAGCACATGTTGCTGATGTTAAGAACGATCCATGTATTGAACAACTTTCTTGTGTTGTGATGTTGCTACCTTGGCAATGAAGCTGAATAATAAATTATCTAAAGTTTGGTATTTACTGGAAAGAGTTTCAGATTTAACATTTAAATGTTTAGGATCCATAACATGACAGTTCTTGACTGTATATTGATTTGGATGACTACAAAGACCGGTTTGTGATTGTTTATTGCATAATGCGCCACGTTATTACATCATGATTTTTAGAAAAGAGGAAACCATTGCATTTTTTTTTACAAAATACCACAAAATGCAGTGATATAACATAAAAACTATTTAAACATGGATTCAATTACATCTTGCATTACAAAATGTAGTTTTAGTGACGCTTTATTACATTTAGAAGTCCGAATTTATTTTACATTACATTGCTTATCCTTAAACAAAATTACAAAAAATAAAGCACAAATACATAATGATTCTTACTAGGGTCATTTATGACCCACTTGTGAAACATGGTAGGTGTCATATGTTGCTGTTTTGGACAAAAATCCAAGTTTTCTGTAGGGTTCATGGGGTGAGAGGCGGGCTATGCCCTGGACAGGTCTTAATGTAATATTCTAATCTTAAATGAGCTGTGGGAGTAAAGTCATCCCATCTAACAGTATAAATGATTGCCAATATCCATTTAAGTGTACCCTATATATGTCATATGCATTTAATGTATTTCACTTTGCAAATTGAGTTTCTGAAATAAACTTTTCAAAAATAGTCTAAGTTATTGAATATGAATACATATCCCTCAGCTTTGATTTGTGGGCATGAGATACATTTTACTAACTTCTCGGATGTATCTTGTGAGTTTCTAAAAAGAGAATGAATAACCGGTGACGTTCATTTCAGCAGATTTTCAGCTGAACGACTTGAACTGTGGATGAACCTTGTTAGTAAAGCTGACAGCACCTGACAAGGCAAAATGCATCAGAGTTGTCACACATTCAGAATCATATCAGTCGGTTATCGTTGTGCTCAAGATTTTCCCAGACCCGATCAGTGAAATTCAATGGACTTATTGATGGTATATCAAATAAATAAGTTGCTGTGCGAAGTGGAAAATAGGTAAATTTTATACAGCTTGATATTGCATCAAAAGAGAAAGATGTCAGTGAGGTTGACTTCATTGGAGGTTTATGATATCCGGCGAAAGGATGTGTTTTTTGCCCTGACTCGTCTTATTGCTTTGTCATCGGTCAGCTCACATTTAGTCTCAGCTTTTAGTTTACATACAAATGATGTTTCACTGAAGCAATGTTTCCTAACTTCAGTTGGAACTGCAGGGCACATGTTGTAATGTTTTCAGCTGTGAAGCGGTGCCTCAACAACATCATAGACAGCTGCATTATTAGTACATACTGTATCTAATAGGCATAGATCATTTCGTAAAATATGCATCTGTGGATTTTTGAAAATTGAAATTTTTAATGTTTAATGGGCAGTTTATCAACAAATGTACTTCTTTCTCATAAAACAACTAATTTCTTAATGTTTTCAGTTGGGTTTCTAACCACATCATAGCCCGGAGAAAGCTTAAACGAGATGGATCCAAACAGAGATACAGCTGTCTCTGTGTTTCTGGGTCTCAGTGCAGAGTTTGACATGGCTAATCGTAACAAGCAAACTGAAATGCTAGAAAGGTGGTTGATGTTTTCTATTACATTGCTAAGACGCTCTGTGTTATTTCACACTTAAAAATCTAAGCAGAGCAATTCCTCAAAGCTCCGTTCTATGGGTACTGTTATGCTTCCTCTCTAGATCTGATTTTAGAGCATTACTACTTATCTTACCAACACATATGTCATCAAACAAAAACAGTCCCTTACATTCACTAATTCAGTTTGTCAATAACGTCAGGAAGCAGATGGGTCAGTTTCCTTCTACTTAATGTAGAAAAGTTGGACGTCATTTTTTCTGGTTCCAAAAGAGCAAGATTAGAGATCTGCTCTCTACTAGACTCAGTGAAGCATAGAACCTCAGAATATGTCATAAATTTAGGCTCATTTTCACTCTTATTATATCTTGGCTACTTCTGTTATTCAATAGCCCTTTGAAGCCTATTTGTTTCATGTATTTACTTTTTATGTAAAGCATTGTGAATAATGTTGATTATGAATGCTGAGATACAGCATCTTCCTTCTTGCCCTTTAAACTTATCAGAGTCATACAGACAAGCTTTGTCAATCACAAAAAAACTTACACAGAAATTGAGGGAACATAAAGTTACAGTAGGGGAGATACCTAATCAAAACTAGAAAATGGCAATTACTTGCCATACAAATTTTTTAATCTAACAATGCAATTAAAACTTTTATGAGTTTCAACGTAAGACCCAACATAACACCCAGTAGTGCAATAACACATATGGTCAAAATTCACTATTACGTTGATGTGAAAGAAATTTAGCATACCGCACACACTTCCCCGTCATTCTAAATTCAAACTTTATTAACTACATTTTTTCAGTTCTAACAGTAATTGTAATATAACCTTTAAAGAAGGTTTTCACCAACAAACACAACTGGCAAAGTACTTGAACTTGCCTGTTATATAGCTCTTACTGATTTATGTCTTTATTAATATGATAAGATTTTGCCATTATGAGCCACAGAATCATATGTTAAAAGAAGCTTATTTATTTCTCTATCAGGCTTGTGTTGAGTCTTTAGGAAACAGACACAGGTGTTCCACTGGGACAACTTTCCCAGCTTTCATCCAACATTAATCTACACTTTCCTTCCTGCTGTTTGTATTTCACAAACACAACTTTGGCCCATGGCCATACATAAGGAATATTATGTAGTGTACAGTTCAGTCCTGAATATTGAAAAAGTTTGCTTTATTCAAACTATCAGTGTCACCGGGGAACTAAAAACGTAGGATGAATAAACAGCTTACTTCGTTTTTTTTAAATGGATCTGTAATTGTGTTTTCTATCCCCCATGTCTTGTTTTTTTTTATACTTGGTGTTATCAGCTTACTACAACAACACAACCAAAGTGGCAGTGAAGACCCTGAAGCCTGGCACAATGACAGTTGAGGCTTTCTTGGAAGAAGCCAACGTCATGAAAACTCTCCAGCACGACAGATTGGTGCGGCTCTACGCCGTCATCACCAAGACAGAACCGATCTACATCATCACTGAATATATGGCAAATGGTAACTGCAGTTTTGTTATTTTACAGTCTTATCAAAAAGAACATTGAAATGCATCCAAATCAGCCTGCTTCTTTATACCCACACGTTGCCATTTAATCCCAACTGTTTCAAATAAATACAACAACTTCATGTTTATCTACTTCACATTTGCCAAAAAAATGCATTGTCTTCATACTATGATACATTATGGAGGTAGATAATAATAATAAAATGCTAAAATTTCATGAAATATAATTTAATTCTCTGGCATGTTTTGACTATTTTAGATCATTAGTCATGTTCAGGTCAGTTAGCTGTCATGAAACATGTCATGTTGTGACCCATGCATAGACTAAAATACCTGCTGTTGGATAATACATACTGAACTCACATAACCATTTTTTTTCAATAGACTATCATTACATTATATACATATAAGAAAATAGGCAACTTCAAATGAAGGTTGCAGATTTGGTACAGAACATTCAAAATGAAAGTAAATGATCGACATTCAATTACAGTCAGTTCTATAGTTTACTATTAGACATTGATATATGTGCATGCTTACCATGAAACACAGAAAACACAAACAAAGCCATGGGACTTAAGCCAGTTTTGTCAAGGCATGACTTGGAGAGAATAATTCATGTCTTTTTCCCAACATGTCGTGTCGACTCTTATAATGCACTTTGTCTGGTGTCACCTAAGCATCTCTATCACATCTTCAGCTTGCTCAAAAATCTCACCTATCCTGGCCTCTTTTCACTGGCTCCCTCTGTATCACAGGATTAATTTAAACATTTAAATGTTAGCTGATAAATGTTTAAAACAGCCATGCGTGTCTTTACCTCTCAGATCTACTCCAGCCTCGCCTTCCTTTTATTTTGTCCCAATGACATTTTCACTTCCTGTTTTTAAGTTTCCTTTCAGAAAACATATTTTTTCAATATCATTTGACCAGTTGTGAGTTCACATGCTCTCATAATTGTCTTTGTTCTATGTTATAAATATTTTAATGTCTGTAGGATGTCATGCTGTACGTCATGTATGTACAGCCCTTTGGCAAATTAGCTTTTTTTTAAATGTGCTTTATAAATAAAACGAGGAGGTAAGTTTTTGAATGAAAGGCTGTGTCACTTCATTTGCCAGATCAGAAACCAAAACAAACAATTAAATTCTTTTCAGGACTCTTTAGATTGCTGTGAACTGGCATATTGAGATACTACACCAATAGCTAATATATCCATACTCATATGAAAGTTCAAATAATCATTCCATTGTATCCTCATACACGCAGTTAAAGGTCTTATGGTGTTCCTTTCTGTTTTTAGGAAGTCTTCTAGACTTTTTAAAGAGTGACACAGGGAGCAGACAGCAACTACCAAAACTTATCGATTTCTCAGCGCAGGTAATTCTTTTGTTTCTCATGTTGTACTCAAGAATTTTGTACTAAATTCAAGTTTTTTTTTTACTCCACTCTAGGTATGGGCCAGTATGAGATACTCACTGTATAATAATTATAAGTGAAAGGGTCAGGTTTGGCTTAAAATTAAAGTAACCATGACCTTCAATTTTAAACTATACATCTAAATTAGCTAAAAAAGTTTAGCTACAAGTTTAGCTACTAAATCTACAAACTTTTTAGTCAAGCCAACCCATGAACAATAGTTTCGATTGTAGACTAAAATTAATCATATAAATACAAGTAGATTTGAGGCTCAATTAGTCCCAAAGTTACAATTTTTGTAACAGAAAATTATTTAGATACAAAGTTACAATTTTTATTGCAAAGCTCATTTAGCTATGAGCTAAGTTAGCTACTAAACTAATTAGGCTGCAAAACTACAAGTCTAGTTTTACAGTTATTTTAGCTACAAATATACAAGTTTAGTTTCATCACTATCTGAGCTACAAAACTACAAATATAGTGATCAAACTAATTTATTTCCAAAACTAAATTTCCTACAAAGCTACAAATGCAGTTAGAATCTTAATTTAGCAACAAAGCTGAAGAAGTAGCTACAATGCTACATTTGTTGTCAGCCAAGTCAAATAATGGACAGTAGTTTCTGTTGAAGACGGTGTGAAACAATGACATGAATACAAGGAATAAGTTATTTATTTTTTATTGTTATTGGGTTTTTTTTGTATGTTTTACTTTGCACATCACTGAACGATCTCTTTCTCTTTTCCAGCAAATGTTTCATAATTGCTCTGTGCAAACACACTTGTTTCCTGTTGTGTTTCAGATAGCAGAGGGCATGGCATACATAGAGAAGAGAAATTACATTCATAGAGACCTGAGAGCTGCTAACGTCCTCGTGTCTGAGAGCCTGCTTTGCAAAATAGCCGATTTTGGATTGGCCAGAGTCATAGAGGACAATGAGTACTCTGCAAGGGAGGGTAAGCATTGCGTGTGAATGAAAGAACGAGTGTATCGTCACTTCTCTGTTTTGTAGGACGTTTTTCCCGGCACACATGAGCCATTTCCTTTAATCCTTATGATACACTGTGGCCGAAAAATAAAAGCTCTTCTTTCCTGGAAATGCTATTGCGTTAGGTAACATAAAAATCCTGCCTTTTCTTTATTTAAGAACCCCACCAATCAAAGTTTCAGTTTCCATTTAGGCTCCATTTTGCTCTCATACAAGTAATATTTGTCTTTTTATTTATGCTGTGGAACAGATGGTTGGACATATTGAGCCACTTCAGAAAATATATAGTGTACATTCAATTTGATTCACTAATTTAAACTTAAAATCACCATATTCATCACGTGTTACTGAAATGACAGTCGAGAAAACCTGGATTGGTATATCAAAGAAAAGCATTTGATTTGGTGTGAAATCTCCAAATCTACATTGTATTTTAGGCGACAAAGAAACTCTCTGGTGACAAGTGTGGATAAGTGTAGAGAAAGACAAGAGTTAAAAAGAAAGAGGCCCCGCCCTGATAACTATAAAGAGGGATCATTAGAGTTTGGAACCAGCAGAAACCTTATTGGAATCAGCCACACTCTGCCACTGATCAAAAGGGCCCTGAAAGAACCCAAAGGTCGCTTCACAAAGTGTAAAGGATGACCCGATTTTCAGCCAAACACAGAGTTATGATTTAAAATGTGTGCCAGGACTTGTGCAGCACGCAGACTTTTATCAGAAGAGTCCAGCTGGCTGAGCACACAGGAACTGGTGGAGTCAGGACACATCACTCGAGATGAGATGTTCTGGCAGTGAGTGGATGACTGAGGCAGCTATAAATAGGCATGTGAACAGGTGAGCAGGGATGACTAATTAGTGCAGCAGGTGGATCTGATTAAGAGCAAGGTGCTGGCTGGGAGGAGACTGAGCTGATTGGATAGTGGCGTCCTGAGAGGTGACAGGCTGAAACTAGAAAAAGTCCAAAGCAAGCAAACAAACAAACCTAAATCTTTGGCTTTTCTAGTCTGAAAAGCCAAAAGACAAGACAAACTGCTCGGAGAAAAAATACCTCAGCAGGATTCCATCTGTTGGTTGTTTAAGGTGGAGCAGATTGATAAAAAAAAACACACACACACACAAACACACAAAAGCCTAGTTAGAGTTTGCCGAGTGGCATTTGAAAAGTGAAGACCCAAAATAGCACAGTGATTAGCATAGCAAATGTAACCCATGTCATTGATGCATCTGGATTTTCCAGTACAAAATGAATTCGGAACAGAAGGTGTGTTTTTTTTTGTTTTTTTTTTGGTAGTGTGATCGCATTAATTTCTGGGGTTGTGAATGAAAGGTTCCTGACCACTCACCTGGAACCAGGAGACACTGAAACCACAGAAACAGGAATCCAAAAATAAATGTGTCTGTGTAAATAGAAACTAAAACTTCCATGACACACAGGTGAGCTGTGTGGGACTGAGGATGCAGTGGATTATTTACATATAGGCAAACTAGAAACATCAATAATAGATTTTATTGATGGAATATTCTCTGTCTGTATCCCTTTACTCTCCACTTTCCCAGGTGCCAAATTCCCCATCAAGTGGACCGCTCCAGAGGCTATTAACTACGGCACCTTCACCATCAAATCAGATATGTGGTCTTTCGGAGTGCTTCTCTATGAGATTATCACATACGGGAAAATCCCATATCCAGGTAAGCAATAGATCTAATGTGAGTCACAGTTGTCTTAAATTAATAATCTGATAGACAACATTACATCTGTTTTACAGATGTGTAAATGCTAACATTTTAAAGGACAGCAACAGTGCTTTGGTGCTCTCTCCACAGCCTCAAATCAATTATATTTATGCATAGGTTTTCCAAATGCTGGACATTTTTGTTATTTTGGTTGACTTTAGCGATTGATATGTTTATTGTTCTACCGGATGGAGTTTAGAGGTAAAACTAAAATGAATTAGATACATCAGTTTCATTCCTCAGAACTGCGATTTTTACTTATTCAACTCAACTCAATAGTGTAAACTCAAATGTAATGTCCTCTCATGGCACGTTACGAGACAAAACATTCTTAATTCATACCTGATAACACAGAATCTAAACATTGTTCACATTCAGTTCAAAGCAACTCGGTTTACAGAACAGAAAAACAAAGAGAGCGCAGACGCTGGCAGCTATAGCTTCGTCAGCGGCAGCCTCTTGGAAAGAAAAGCAGCTGAACACATGAGCAAAGAGCTACGAGTGCTTTCTTCTTGAAAGAATGTCCAAAATAGCACGCCTAATAGCCGCAATGCCTCAATCAGCGTCTCTCTCATGTCAAGAGGTACAGCTAAACACAGAAGCTCTGAGCCGAGAGTGTATTCTACGTCAGAGGAAAAACCAAGTGTACACAGTTAATGTCACCAATAGCTCTCTGGATTACTTTATACTGGAGAGAGAAACAGCAAATACGGCCCAATCAGCTGCAGACTTTGTTCGTTTGCTGCTTTATTCCTGTTTGTAAAACACGTGTGTGTGGCTCTGTTATCATTCCCATCACATTGTCTTGTATTGCGCTGACGTCTACTGCTCCCATGCCTTCATTTTACTCCCAGTACTGTCACACGTGTCCACAGCAGCTTTTGCAGCAGCATTTCCCCCCTGACACAGAAGCGCCTAACCCGTATCTGCACCGTCCCCAGGCATGACCAAGGCAGAGGTGATGTCCTCCATACAGCGCGGCTACAGGATGCCCCAGCCTGAAAACTGTCCCTCCGAGCTGTATGAGATCATGATGTCCTGCTGGAGGAACAAGCCCGAAGACAGACCCACCTTTGAGTACCTTCAGAGCGTCCTGGACGACTTCTACACTGCAACAGAGGGACAGTACCAGCAGCAGGCGTAGCCGTACCGAGCTGGAAGGAAGTCCCATAAAGACATTCAAGCCACATAAAGACATTTCACATCACCTCCACATTGTGTTTTTATCTCCCTCATTCTGATGTACGCCGGATTCCCTTGTTTTATTTTGCTGTTTTGGTTAGAAATTACATTTTGTAGTTATACACCCAGTCTCTCACAGTGTGAAAGCTAAAATATTTCAGCATATTCCGAACAATAGAATTCATTGTGTAAATTTTTTATTTTTTTTTTTTAAATGAATAACTACATTTAAAAGAGAAACAGTTGTAATTATATCTTCCTTTGGGCACTGCTGTCTCCTAGATATATAATTGGGACTGACTATATGCTGATTGTCGTGTCATTCTGTTGTGACCAGTGTGTGTGTGTGTGTGTGTGTGTGTGTGTGTGTGTGTGTGTGTGTGTGTGTGTGTGTGTGTGTGTGTGTGTGTGTGTGTGTGTGTGTGTGTGTGAAGCTGCAATTACGGAACAAATTCATTTGCTGCTTTAAAACCTAGACCCCACAAGTTATTTACCTCGCAGGTTAGTAAATAACCACAGTGGCCTAGGAGACGTCGGTTTCCCTCGGATTATGTCATTTTTCAAACTCAAGATATTTAGCAGAATGGAATATATTATTTTTTCTATGCGATGATGAAAGCATGAGATATTATATTGAGCTTCATGTTTGGTATTAAATGAGATAGTGTAAATGATGTATTAAATAAAAATAACTACATGCAGAAGTTTTTGTCATGTTCTCTTGTATACGTTTCAGTTTTAGAAGCTGGTCTGACATACATTTAGTCTTTAAACGTAACCTCCCGTTGTAATTTAGTAGTGGTTTGCTGAATTTTCCTCAGTTTTCTTGTGTAATGTAATGCTGCCTCTGCAGTTGTTGGATGGAAACTGAGTCCAGGGAGCTGATGGACCGTTTTTGTGGCATCATGTGGAAACATTCCTCTAATCCTGAATGTGAACAAAAGAAGGGAAATGATTGTGGACTTCAGGAGAAAACAGGAATAGGTTCAACTGTATTACCATCCTGGGAGAACAAGTGGAGATGGTGGAGGAGTACGAATACCCCAGTTTCCGGCTGGACAACAAACTGGACTGGAGACACAACTACTTCCTTAGGAAGCCAGAGATGCTCTCTTAGTTTGTTGTGGAGAGTGTGATCTCCTCTGCCATCATCTGTTAGAGTCGCAGCATCAGAGCAACTGACTTAAAGAAGCTCAACATGCTTATAAAGAAGGCCGGCTCTGTTCTGGAGACTCCTCTGGAACCTCTGGAGATGATTGGGCAAAGATGGATTCTTCATAAAATTAAGAAAGTTATGGACAACCCTGAGCATCCTCTTCATCAGACTGTTGTACAACAACAGTGTCTTCAGTCAGAGAGCAGATCTCCAGACCGGCTGTAAGACAGACCGCTACAGGAGATCCTTCCTGTCTGCAGCCTTCAGCATCTACAACTTGAAGAAACTATTATGAGTTTATACAGTAGCATTTAATTCAACATTTAATTTCCCCTTGGGACTACCAGAGTATTTTTGAATTGAATAACATATGACATACTATTGTATATTAATTAGAAAGCATAAATATTAATAAGGCTTATCATTGTGCACAGTGGTGGTGGTGTGGATGGGTGGAAGTCTGGGAATTAAAACACAACAATGGATGCAACAATAAACTCATCTGCCCTCAGTCACTTCCATGCTTCTGAATTTTTAAGTAGAGTCAGCCTGGTCCGAATTCATCTATCCGCTTTTTTTCCTCCAGCGAAAGCCTCGCAAAGTTATTATTTTGTAAATAAATTCCCAAATTTGCTTTTGCAGTTGCCATTGTCTCTGGTCTTTTTGTTGCTGTTGTCTGTCTTGCGTTTACATCGTGTGTTACATTTGTGCCTGCTGAAGAATCTGAATGGATGAAAAATACCACAAAAAGCGCGGACTGGCCATGAGCGCAGAGAGCTGTGCCTCAAGGAGAATGCTTAAGTAACCAATAAGAAACTGTCACAAAGTCGCATAACAGCCAAAACCTTTAACCCATACATAGACACTCTTCCGACAAGCATCCCTCACCATTAAAAAATTATGAATTTAGACTTACACAAATAAATTATCACAAATAAACCCACAATATAATGGGGTTGGTGAAAAAACAAAAGTCAGTCTCGTTTTATGAGAGAACTGGTGTGCTAATTACTTTTTAATTTGTAATTTATGTGTACCATCTATACAATTTGCTGGCAATTTTGATAGGGGTGGCAGAAGCGCCCCCACCCATGGATTAGAGGTTGTTAAAGTTGCCTTTTATGGTCTTCAACTACCAATTGTTGGGATCACAACCACTGTTGTTTAAGTGGTTAAATATCTGAACCTCAATTCAGAAAACAGAGAGAGAAAGGACGATGAAACAGAGTTTATTATTGGAACAGATTTTATTGTATTGTTACAAATCATAAAGCGCAGCAGTATTCAGAAGTCGGGTGCTAGCAGCAAACAAACTTCTGGCACCTGACTTCTGTCAAACACGAAAATGAGATGAAAAAGCCACAGAACCGTTATGTCATTGTTTTATAACAGTTTTGTAACATCTGAAATACGGAGAGCCGTTTCATTCAAAATTAAATCAATACTGATATTAATAAATAATTAATATTCAATCAAATAAAAATGTCCCCATTAACTAAAACCAAATATCTAGTTTGTTTTTGTTTTTTAGGAAAAAAAATTAAATGTTTTAATTCATGGAGATACATTTATTTATGTAATGGAATAGTTATCAATCATGCATTAATAGGGTTTATTTTATTTATTTATTTCGAACGAAACGGCTCTCTATACTGAATAGGGGGGAAAAGAACCACAATTAAATAAAGAAATACATAAATAACTGAACGAGAGAAACGCTTTTATTTTGAAACGTCGCTACCTCGCGGTGACAGGTCACGTGGTCTTCCAACATGGCCGTCCCCTCTCCGAGTCAGCAGGGCCAGTTTAAATGACGAGCCGCAGATTCGAACTGACGACTTGAGACGCAGCCAGAGCAGCTTTTAGGTCAACCCGTCGCTTCTTCAGCCCCGCAGACATGAGTAAGGACGACATTATCCTGTAAGTAACCTACAGCTCCTGCTGCTCGGCCCTTCTGACGCCCAGCGCCGCCGTTTTTAGCCTCTCGCTGTCTAAACAGCAACTTTCTGAAAACCCTAATGTCATTCTTATGAAAGCATCAGCGAGCCTCCTCGCGCATTACACTCTTTTAAATACAAACGGTCATTCTTAGTTTATTTCTTGTTTTGTTTACTTACACAGAGTAATTAGTTAATTACTTTAAAGTCTTCAGTTGAACGAATATCTAAACACACCACCTGAGTGTTATTTTGAATTATATCCTACATGCTGAGGAGGTGGTGATGACAGTTGGGGTCCATCCTCCTCCTCCTCCTCCTCCTCCTCCACTGATTCAACCGTTTCCTTCTGCTGCTGGCAGGAGATAAGGGGGCAGAGGAGGGTTATCTGCCATCGGGCAGCTCAGGAGGCTCAGGGTGTCTCTCTGCAGGGAGAGAGGGGGGCTGCAGCAGGGTTTTTTTTTGATGATCATTCATGCTTTTTGCGTCATCTGTGCCTTTTAAAACGATTCAGGAAAGCCCAGAGGCTTCACAAAAATGATGTCACACAAGGAAGCGGTGTTTGTTTTCTTCTAGTCTAGGGCAACGCGCTGCTTCCTTGCGTGACATCATGTAGACGTCACAAGATATCAGGAAGGAAACCGTGGACCTCTGTAAATCTGGTTTACCCTCTGAGTGGGGACGATTCCTGGAGGTCAGAGGGAGCCACATTGCCCCGCCGTGAGAAGGTCCGGTTACCAGACTGTTCAGGAAGGAGACGGGTTTCGTGTCCGGAACAGATCGTGGTAGGAATGAAAGCCAGAACCAAAGCAAAAGGACCTTGAGAAGAAGCTGGTGAGAGGGGGCCAGCACCCGCTGGGGAACCAGTGTGGGCTGAAAGGCCACTCAGCGAGGGAGAAGCCATTTCCCTAAAATCCAGATTACAGTTTTCAGTTAGATTCAGGGACAAGAACCCTAATTGTTGGAGACATGTCTTGTGTTCTCCTAAAACTGGCCATAATGATCTCCCTTCACGTGTTGAAGGGGGGGTGGGGGGGTGGGGGGGCTTTTAAACCCGGGGGTACCTGCCCAGGTGTGGAGAATGGGGGTGGTAGCAGGCAGGCGCATTTAGCAAAGCAGACGTCATCGTGGAGGTAGAAGATTATGTGGCAATTTTGGAGCACCATCAACTCAATAAGACATCAGCCAGGAAGTTAAAGCTCCAGAGGGATGATGACCCTAAGCACGTCACCAAACTGGTTACAAAATGTCTCCAGAACTGCAAGGTGACGCATCCCTGATCTCAGACCCATCGGGAACGTTGGGAGCAGAAGATGTCAGTGAGCAGACCTGACTCGGTTACGTCCGCAGAAACGGGCCTAAAATGACAACGAACTGTTGGCCTGTAAGTTGTGAACTAAGCCATCCAGTTAAAAAAAGTCCAAGTCTAAACAAAGAGGAAGTAGAGGTGTGCTCATGTACACCAAAAATCTGCTTTCCCGTTATTCTGCCATTGAGCAGATCCAAAAGTTAAAACCTAAAAGTACAGCTCGGCTGATGTTACTGGTGTTGATCTCCTTATCAGGGCAGCCAAACAGCGCCTGGTGACAAATGCTGCTCACCCACTCAGTCAGTGGGAGCAGTAACTGTAACCAGAAATGAGTGTAGAAAAGTGGGGGAGTTTTTAATTGTATTTCCTGTTTTCAGAAAGCTTAGATCTCCTAACTCCACCTTGTACGCCGTCGGTCGGACCTGCCGTGTTCCCTGCAGGTTAAAACGGCGCCGATCCGCTGCCTTCCTGGTATCTGCCGTCTCGTAGCTTCAGCAAACTGCAGATGTCACAGAGGAATCGGGCTAATCTTGAGGCCGGGTTTCCTGTGACGCGTTCTGCTGAAACTCTCCTGCTTCCCTGCCTGAATGAACACGTCTCCCTGCGCCTTAGAGCAGTCGGCTCATTGCTTCTCATTGTTTCCCCTGACTCCGTTTATCGACATAAACGCTTTAACTTTGAGTCTGCTTCCCTTTAGTAACAGCGTCCGCACTCAAAAGATCCGTTTCTCTGGCTCCGATGGCCGTCCGGGGGCCTCGTTGAGCTGAAAATCAGCAGGTTGAGGTCATCGCTCGGTTCCTCTGTGCGTCTCTAACTGGATGTTTCTTCCACCCAGCCCCAAAGACTTCCCCGAGCTGAAGAATGATACATTCCTGCGAGCAGCGCGAGGAGAGGAGCCCGAACACGTCCCCGTGTGGTGCATGAGGCAGGCTGGGAGATACTTACCAGGTACCGATGTGTTGTGGGGGGGGGGGGGGGGGGTGGACTGATTGTTTTGTCTGTCGTTGTCGCGGTGATCCATAACCGCTCTTCTTCTGCTGAATGTTAATCCTCAGAGTTCCGTGAGGTCCGGGCAGGGAAGGACTTCTTTGACACGTGTAGGTCCCCCGAGGCCTGCTGCGAGCTCACCCTGCAGGTAAAACCCAAGACTGGTCCGGTTGGAACGACACCGCCACCAGGACGGTTCTGTTGTTGAAAATGCTCCTCTGTGTTTCCGTCAGCAGGTTGCATTAAAATATTATTTTTGGATTATTTGTTACTGAAAGTTAAAGGATAAGTAAATATGGTGTGTGTGTGTGTTTGGGCGGGGGGGTCCTTATTCTGTCAGAGTTAATGGATGCTGTGGATTAGCTTTGCTTCGCCACGTTTGTTGGAAGGATCATTTGGGAAGTTTGGAACAAATTAGCTTTAAAGAACAGAACTTTAATTTACCCGCCGTCATTATCCAGCCATGACTGGGCCGTTAGCTTCCTTAGGTTAATAATCACGTTGTTGTTTTTTTATCCTCCTAAAATTCTAATCTTTTCTCCCTTCAGCCTCTGAGACGTTTTCCCTTTGACGCCTCCATCATCTTCTCCGACATCCTCGTCATCCCACAGGTAGGGCAGCCATTAGCTAAAGCTGTTTTTCTCAGGTTGTTTCATGTAAACCGTCTTTAACAGGCCACAAAAGAAATTTGGTGTCTGTACAGTGTTTGGTAAAGGTAGCAGCTTTTCCACATTTTGTGACGTTACAAACACCTTCTTCAGTGGGCGTTGTCAAGTGGAAGGAAAAGAGTACATGGTTACATATTTTACTTATAAAAATCAGAAAAATCAGAGTCTTCCTTTGTGTCAGTTCATCTCAGAATAAATACAGCCTTGCTGTTCAGATATAAAAAGCTGAACTAATTGTTCTACGGTGCTGGCAGAAAGCTAACACGCCACATGACCCTAAACACAACGTCTCCGTCATGCTGTGGGCTCTGATAATGAAGAAATGATGTGATGTACATCAGCTCGCTATAATTAAAATTTCACTTTTTTTTTTTTTTTTAAGTTTTTCCCTTTTATTTTTTTTTTTTAGGTCAACTCATTTTCCTATAGTGTCTCACGTTGCCCTAGTAGTAGACTTGGATGTGTCAGTAGGGCTGGACGATAATTTAATAACAATATATCGATCCATAGACGTATATCGATGATAGGAAAAAAAAGGGTCAATAAAAAGTTCAATAGAATAACAGTTTTCCTTCCTTTCACATTTTAACCATGTAGGTTAATATTAGTCATTACATCCTCCCAACCAATCAGAAACGCAGACCCAGGGACCAAGCTCCGCCCCCTTCACAGAGCACACATTCTTTTTTTCTTTGATAAAAAGTTGGTAGAATAAAGGGTTGAGTTTGAATTCAGTGTTTGTGTGTACTATATCTAAAATAGGTTGCTAAGCAACAGCATGAAATGGTCAGGGCTGCACATAAAATATGTTTTGAATTTGTTTCTAATTATCAATTCATATGATTTCTATTCTACCGATATGCTTTTTTTCTGTATGGTCTAGCCCTAATAGTCAGCCTAGCAGGATCTTACTATGAGAATATTTACACACCAGAAGATAAATGTATATGGATGAGTGTCTAAATGTGTCGTTTCCCCATCCAGGCCATGGGTCTGGACGTCCAGATGCTGCCTGGCAAAGGTCCGACATTCACCGACCCGCTGAAGGACCCCGAGGACCTGCAGCGCCTCCAGCCCAACGTGGACGTCCACAAAGATCTGGGTTACGTCTTCAAGGCCATCACTCTGACCAGACACAAGATCGAAGGAAAGGTTCCCCTCATCGGATTCACAGGAGCTCCGGTGAGAGGCGGGCCGAGGCCCATCCCTTGTTGACGCGTGGGAAAAGTCCAGCGTGCGGTGTTCACAACGCTTGTGTCCGCTGTCGCTCCACAGTGGACCCTGATGTCGTACATGATCGAAGGCGGAGGCTCCAGCACCCACTCCAAGGCCAAGCGCTGGCTGTACCGGCACCCCGAGCCCAGCCACCTGCTGCTGAGGATGCTGACGGACGTGATCGTCGAGTACCTGCTGGGTCAGGTCGCCGCCGGTGCGCAGGTCAGAGCACACGCAGTGACGCGACGCGCCGCCACTCCAAATACACTTAAGAGGAGCGTGATTCACACGGGGCAGGGCAGTGGATGGGAGGTACGGGGGGGAAAACGTCATCCGCTGATTGCAGCAGCTCCCGCCTACAGTCTTCAGGGAAACCGTTTTTCTTAGCATCAGCAGGAAGTGCAGCTGACTCGGCATTTTCCTTTTGATTTCCTAAAAAAAAACCCGCAAAGCTTCCTTGTTACAGTTGAGTCTAGAGGATTACATTTTGTAGTTTGGTTATAGCAGGCATATAATTATACTTTCTAAAGCATCTACAGAGCCTGGCAGCAATATCCGTTAGACTTTTTAACCGTTACAGCCGCAGGCATCAACGTGTTTTAATGGGAGTTTCTTTCTCAGACCGACGCGATTGTAACTAACATGGTTTTATTTTTATAATTGTTCCAAAAGACTAGTGAAAATGTGGGGAAAAAAGTGAAAATTGTTGTTTGCATTTGTATTCAGGCCTCCAGACTTTGCAGAGCTACTTTTAGCTGCAGGTCCTTTTGAGGTGCGGTATGAAATACCTTCTAGACTCATGTAGACTTAAATATTTCTTCATTATTCTTTGCAAAATAGCTCAAGCTAAATTTTATATAGCGACTCGCTGTAAACAAGAATCTTCAAGTCTTTCCCACAGATTCTCAATTGGATTTAGTGCTGGACTTTAACTAGGCCAACCAACATAACGATACCATGACTGAAAGCGTCACCTTGTAGCTCTGGCTCGTATATTTATGGTCAACGCTTTTTTTCCAGGGTTGCTCTGGCTTAAGCCCACAGCATGATGTCGTTTACCACGGGGATAGTGTATTCAGGGGGATTGGCTAACCTCCAGGTGTTAAAAAAAATAATAATTTATCTACATGTTTGCTGTGTCCTTGTTGAAATATGACAAAGGCCAAGGACTTTCATTCCAAGCAGCAGACTGATTTTATGTCGTCTTTCTGAACGAAGACCACGCTTCCAGCTTTGTTACAGTGCAACATGGGTAAAAAAAAAAAAAAAACTCTGCAATGAGCCTGTCAGTGACTCACATCATGCTGCCCTTACTCAACCACTTGCAACAAGAGTCCGCCGCCTACATGCTTACGCCTAATGCACACGTAGAAGTTAACTGGAAGGGAGGGTTGTTACTCAGGAACCAGGAGCAGCTTGACTAACACTGAGCGCAGAGTTCAACCAGCAGCGGCTAATTTTACCTAATGGACGTCCGTCCGTATTTGCGGGAACAAGACGCTGGTCTTGATGTAAAACGTGGAAAAAGAACGCCTGTGTTTTCCTACGGTTTGCCTAACGCCTGACGGCGTGGATTGCTGTGTTCCCCAGGCGCTGCAGGTGTTTGAGTCCCATGCCGGCATCCTGGGGCCTGTGGAGTTCAAGGAGTTCTCCCTGCCGTACCTGCGGGACATCGCACGCCGCGTCAAGGACAGACTTAAGGAGAAGGGACAGGATGTTCCAATGGTGAGAGACGCCATGTCCGAAGATGCTTTTAGATCAGTACACATCCTCTGATTAAATGCAAACATGTCACCAGGAACGACAAGAGCAACCCTCTAAATGTATGATCCCATTTATTCACCGGGCGTTAGTACCTGTGATTTAGCAAATTCAGGTCTCTTGTGTTCCCTTACTGGCATAGTGTTGCTAAAATAACACCTAATCCCTAATGGGATCAATAAAAACGATGCCAAATGCTATGACCCGTGATCACCTGTAGGCGGCAGCATTTCATTAAAGTTGGATCGGCATTAACTGTCTTGTGGTTTGGCCGTCCTGTGCTGTTCCAGATCGTGTTTGCGAAGGATGCCCACTACGCGCTAGAGGAGCTTTCTGAGTCTCATTACGAGGTGGTGGGGCTGGACTGGACCATTGACCCACGAGCAGCACGGTAACACACACACACACACACACACACACAGCTTATTTAAACCTCCTTGCACTTTGTTCCTGCTGAATGCGTATGTATCCAGTTGAAGCAGTGATTGTGGTTCTGTTGCTGTCTCCAAAGCAGCAGGTTAACCATTTGCTGTCAACCCCCCCCCCTTCCCCCCTCCTTGTTTGTCACTGGGTGCAGGATTTGAGTCAACAAACATTTGCGTTTCCTGCTCCACTCATCAAATACTTAACCTGTTGGTTAAAGGATTAACGTGTGTGTATATGTGTGTGTGTTCAGGGAGCGCACAGGTGGGAAGGTCAGCCTGCAGGGAAACATGGACCCCTGTGCTCTGTATGCTCCAAAGGTAACTTCTACTTCCTCTTTGTTTAGATTTGTAGTTTTTTGTTTTTTTTTCTCAGAAACTGAAAAATAGCGACACGTAGCCTGTTTAAATTATTTGCCTTTGCCATCTATAATTCACATTCTGTTTTAATTTAACCCTTCCTTCTTGCTCAAACCGACCCGTCTTCTAACCACTCAAAGGTCACTTGAACCTTTTTTTTCAAATTTTTTTTTTTTTTCTTACAAGCACCAAATGATGAGCATTTTCTAGTTTTTTTTTTTTTACGGGATCGACCAACACAAAGCGGTGAAGTATAAGAGCTGCGTTCCATCCGTCATTCTTAAGTAGCAAAGCTACAGCACAGCTGCAGACCTACAAAAACACGTTTGTCCACCTGCACTGAGGGGGGGCGCTAGGAGAGCTTTATTCACACATGTAGCCAAGAGGCCGCTGGTTGATGCAAGTCACCTGATGGGGAAGCGTGGAAAAAGTCTCCCCTTAAAGAAAAGTGTTTGGATTTTTAGCTCAGAAGAATCAGTAGTTTCTACTTGTCAGGTCTGGTAGGGGGATGAAAGGTGGTGGCATGAGTTAAGAGTTTATTATTTGTTCAAATGTTTAATCCACTGCTTAGTTTTGGTCTGTCAGCTAGCTACAGGGGGTTAGCTTGTGATGTGACAGAAATGGGGGGGCGAGGAAAGTAAAGGGGTGTAAAGACTTTGGCAAAAGGACTGTAAGTAATTCCAACAGTCCTCCTCCTAAGAGGTAATCCCCTAAAGCCTAACTTCACCCTCTGCCTCCATGCTCCTCCCCTTCAGGAACGGATCTCAGAGATCGTGAAGAAGATGCTGGAGGGTTTCGGAACGAGGGGCTACATCGCTAACCTCGGCCACGGCCTTTACCCCGACATGGACCCAGAGAACGTCGCCGCCTTCGTCGAAGCTGTGCATCGGCACTCCAAGTCTGCCACCAAACAAGCATGAAGATGAAACGGAGAATGTATATTATGTCGAAATGCTTTATTTAATAAAACAAAATCAAGTATCTGCTTTTAAATACAGGGTAACCACCAAAACGGCTCCGTCTGTGTTACTGCAGGATAGAAAAACATCCCATATCGCGCAGCTGTTCAGGATAAACATGTTGCCTCTCTAAGATGAGAGATTTTTTTTCTCTTCAACCATGATGTGTTTATCTGACCAGGATGGGATTATGTGCCTGGATTGAAAAGCAATCGCATGATTTTAGCAAGTAGATGTGCCTGTAGAGCCCATCTTAAGTGCTGCGGGACCGTGTTGGCGATCATATTCGATCTGTTGGGAAAGCTCTAAAACAGCTCGGATGATGATGTATTAAGATTTCCGCATTTATCCAAGCGACGTTAATCTGGCATTTACAAATATATTAAAAACATCTAAATACTTCAATACACCGATCTATAACTAAGCTTGTCATCGGACATAGTAGTTCCTTTTGAAAATAGAAAAAAAACAAATGAAGATTTGCTTTGAAGGGTTTTGTCAAAGGTTCTTTTGTTAAAGTCCCGACACTTTAGAGTTTTAGGAACAACGTCGGCCCCCCTGGCATCCTGGCTGAGCAAATCAGCACAATAAACATCTCCTATGTTGTTTTTGTGCTATTGTTCCTAAATAGGATTTATTCCACTTTAGGTTTGGATGTTTAAAAAAAAATCATTACTGCTTTATGTTGCCAATGAGCACGTTTATTCGTTTAGGATTTTCCTAAATCCGTACCGCTACACCATCATACATACAGTGTAAAATCTACATGTTAATATACATCCCAATAATATCTAAATCAGTGTCCGTTACACAGCTTTTGTAGGCACCTACAAGGTCCTGGCCAAATTCTGACTGGATATTAGAACCATCTTCCTTAAGTTCATTTCAGCAGGTTGGTGCCCAGCACGTTCCCAACCTTCAAGATGAGTTCAGCCATTTTTGATAGTGTTGAACCAGCTGACCTAAAACGATCATCTCCGATCAAAGGAAGTTGGTTAAGATGTTCAAGAACATCCAAGGGACCACTGCCACCGTAGTCCCATCACAGGCTGGAAGAAGATGGAGCACAGAACCCTAATGTTGT
The DNA here is from genome assembly GCF_011125445.2 of Fundulus heteroclitus. Taxonomy (NCBI): domain Eukaryota; kingdom Metazoa; phylum Chordata; class Actinopteri; order Cyprinodontiformes; family Fundulidae; genus Fundulus; species Fundulus heteroclitus. The sequence continues at coordinate 128 of NW_023396558.1, read as the reverse complement.
CCTGCTTTATGCAGAGAAAACAGGTTCATTGGGGAAAAAAAAACAGGTTATGTGTTTGGGACCAGAGGTGTCTTAAATTTCAACCACCTGGCAGCTGATCAGAGGTGATGTTGCCGGCTCATCATCCC